>NC_000071.6:106470835-106558335 GCF_000001635.26 Mus musculus
CATCCCAGCATCCCAGCGCCCAACTAACTTTCCCCCTCTTTAAACATAAAGCAAGGACTTCCGCATCGCGGCGGTCCTGCTCTAAAGCTGGCAGGTGCAGCAAAACTAATATGTGTAAATGCTTTAAAGCAATAATCTGCTTACAGCGACACTTCCTCGGCGCGGCGGAGCTGAGGGGGGACGAGAAGGCGTTTGGCAGGCAAGGGAAACCGAATTGTTTTGACACCGCCATTGAAGAGCGAAGCCTGGTGGATAATCATTTCATAGGATAATTGTGGCCAAGTTTAAAAAAAAAAAAAGAAAGAAAGAAAGAAAAAGAAAGAAGAACCTACCCACTTTCTTTACCCTCTTTACCTTCCCCCATCAAAGTGAGCGATGAGTTCTCCTCATTATTTTTGCCTTGCTCACAACATCACCGGGTATCTTCTAAATGAAATAGATTTAATGGTAATTCTAGAAGGTAAACGGGACGGGAATAATATTTACTGTATAATCATTTGGACTCTGTTGAGCTCAGCACTTCCCCTTATCCCAAGAATCTCACTAATTGCTTCCAATCTGAAAAATGACCAGGCAGACTTATTTTGCTGGAAGGTTCCTTGCACCTAATGTTTTAAAAAGCACATATGTGTTTTTGTTTTATAAAGCTCATTTCCCTCCCATCTCCGCCCCTCCCTTCCAATTGTACGTAGCTGATGTTTTGCTTGGCTTCTGCATTATTTGCTGTCAAAAGGAATTTGATGCAAAAAATCATTTAAGCATGTATACAACCCATGGAGGGATTCATTTGACCTCATTATACAGCAATAAAGAAGGAATCCAGTTTGTTAAATATCACCGAACCGCATGCATTTCATATCAGATCACAAGAGCTATGCTTCAAAAGATTTACCCAGAAAGTGCTCAGCAAGATGGAACGGGTTAACTTTGCTTGCCAGAAGGTGTTCTGACAAACACAGGAAAAGAGAGATATGTGCAGCCCCCTTTAAGAGCAGAGCAACCGAAGAAAAAAGAGATTTATGCTTTTAATTAATGGCAATTAAACCATGCCTGTTGGCTTGGCCTATGGCAATTGTTCCCTGTAAAAAGGAGGCCGAGCTGGTGACAAGCATTTGAATCCGCTAAGTTCTGTCAAGGGAGCTGACTCTGCAGGCATCAAAACCAAACTAAATCAATAAAAGAATTAAACTTTTATAAATTGCATTTTGACAAGTATCAGATGCCGTTAAGCTTTGATATTATGAATTCCTTGGAGGTGACGCAAACAAGAAGGGCCGCAGTTAGAGATCCAAACAATCAAAGGGGCTTGTTAACATGCGCTGTCAAACGCGTCAGTGCCATTAATTACTACAAATTAATGTGACTCTCTCTTCCTCTGGTGATTGGAATAATAATCAGCCTGATTTGCGGAATGAGCAAGGAGAGCATACGCAACCCTGACAAAAAGAATAAGTTTACAAAACAGTCCACGTTTACAATCTCTGTGTTCAAAGCCTGGATGGTTTTCCTGTTGCCCTGCCCGCTGTGACCTCCCTTTACCCCACCTTCTTCATTCCCGGATCTTCATGTGCTGCTCCCTATGAGATGGCAGAAGGAGGCATCGGGGCTCTTGCCAGTGATTATTGGAGCATAAAATAAATCTTTATTGTGCTTCATTGAGGTGTGGGGGAAATACAGTCCTAGCCACACTGATTCCCCCCCCCCCCCTAGGAAATGAAACCAGAACTCCCACAATTTGGCTACTTGCTAATAAGAAAACTTTCTGTAAGGCTGACATGTTCCATGGCGGGGTGCTTCCTTTGTGGTGATGCAGTAGACAGAGCCTGTGGGGGGAAACAGGAACCCCAATTATGTCTAGGAAGGACAGGATGTACCCAGTATGGCTCTAGTAGAATATCCCTCAGCATTGTGTGATACTCCACCACCAGAAACAACCAACACCTATCATCCCTCATTTTAAAATAGAAGGTGATTTTCATATTAACAATGGACCGACTTGCAGTTCTGTATCTTATACCTGTCCAGTGAAATACCACAACAGATCAGAGCTGAACCAATATTTGCACCATTAAATGTAATTCAAGCTGTAAAATAATTTCAAAGCCAAACATATTACAAATTAATTCATAATAACTTATCTTTGTGCATTCTAACAGTTTTTTTCTCTCATTAATTTTACTGGACATTTTAATACTCTCCTTTTCTCATAGTCTACTACTTCTTTCTGGTTTTCTTTTCTTTTTTCTTTTCTTTTTCTTTTTCTTTTTCTTTTTTTTTTTTTTTACAAAATGTTGTGAGTCACTAGCATATGGTTTCTCACATCCAACGAGTTTCCAAATGTTTGTGCTACATTTCTAGCTAATTGAAAAATGAAGTTTAGCCACAAAATATGGTGACTTAAAATGTAGGGGAGAGATGGCTCAGTGGGTAAAGGTGCTTGTCACAAAGCCTGATGACCTGGGTTTGATGCTCGCGTGCGCACACACACAAATAGGAAATCGTTTTGGATGACAGGGGCTCAACAGTAAATATAGGAGTTGCTGTTCTTTTAGCTAAGAAGGGGAGGGAGTGGAGGTGGGGATGTCAGGGAACAGATCTCTTTATTGTCCTTCAAAACTTGGAATACCATGCTGTCTCTTCCTACTGTCTTGGTATGAGCCACAGCTAGAAACCCATTTGTTCCCAGCTGTGCTAGCTACTGGGCTGTGTTAGTTGGAGATCAGGGAAGTACGGAAGTCCTCATGATATGCCCCTAACTGCCAGTAGGAATGATGCCAGGTGTGTGTGGTGTTTGGACTAATTACTTAATTTTGACTATCGACCATATCTAAGTGTGTTTTTAACACAGAGAGGAATTATCTTGACACCATCTGGCAGCAGTTTTTCATGTCTGACAAAATTTAAAACTCACTTTGAAGCTTGGCCAGTGATAAATACGTCGGGTTCCCTACCATGTTGGTTGACCTCTGACCTTCTGTGTAACAGGGGATTTGTCTCAAACTGTGGTTACAGTGTTTTATTGAGGTGGCTAATCTGTTTCTCAGGACCCAAGATTCCTATGATAGATAATTCTCTGGCTTGGGTAGTGACAGGGAAGTTTGGGCTGATTTTTTTTTTTTTTTTTCATTGTGAAGGAGTGGATTCCCAACTCAAAAGACTGGGTTTAAGAGATTTTCCATTATAAGGGCTTCTCAAAGTCTGTTCAGGGACAGCATTAGTAAGCAGGGACACAGGAAGAAGATGACTGTGGAGGTCCCACAGAAACCTCTGTGCGCACTCAGCAACCACAGAAGGAATTAATCACTGGAAACATGTGTGATGATTTTGTTTTTCTCTCTGATGACTTTGCAAGATCCTGTCTGCGCGGGAGCCCTCTAGATTTCAGAATCTATATTGTAAATAGGTTTCCTCTAATGGATATTATGGACTTGAAGGCACTACTTAAGGTCCTTCATTTACTCTTCTAAAGATTTTTTTTAATTATTTTTAAGTTGTGTGTGGCTGCGTGTGGGTAGGTGGTGGCCTATGGTGGCCACGCGAGGAAGTCAGATCCTCCTTCAGCTGCAGTTACAGGACATGGTGTGTGTGCTGGGAACTGAACTCTGGTTTTCTGCAAGAGCAGTATGTGCTCTTAACCACAGGGCTATCTTTCCAATCCCACATTTTCTTTATAAATCTCTCTCGCTCTCTCGCTTGCTCGCTCTCTCTCGCTCTGTGTGTGTGTGTGTGTGTGTGTGTGTGCATGCCATGGCACTCTATAGAAATCAGAGGACAACTTGAAGAAGCTGGTTCTCCTTTTCTACCCCAAGAGCACTGGAATCAAACTTGGGTCCTCCAAGCCATCTCTCTGGAACTCACCTTTTTTTCCATAACAATATAATTTATGAGAGCGGCACACACTTGGGAAGCTTGACATGTAGTATGTTCCATGCAGTACCTAAGCAAATCTTAACCTTCCATGAAAGCTTAGGCACGCTAATGAGCGTCTGCACGGCAAAGCCCAGACAACATGTTGGCCTGGAGTTCTTTGTCTATTCAAGTCAAGTTTGTGAGCTTTCAAGTTTTTTCAGCACTGCTTTTTGTTTTTTGTTAAAATTAACAAATAACTTCTGAAATTGAAAACAGATGTGTGGATCTGAACAGCGGCATTCTGAAGTAGAAAGACTGTCCACAGTGCCCTCAGTGATAGAAGTAGAACTGCTTTACTGTGGAGAGTTAATTTGCAGCGGCTCTGGACTTGCTGAATTTTCCACTATTGCTCTGATGGTCTTTCGTGTGTGTGTGTGTGTGTGTGTGTGTGTGTGTGTGTGTGTGTGTGTGTGTGTGTGTGTGTGCTTGCACATGCACACTTCTGAATAGACTTTCTTGGTGAGACTCCTCTCCTTCCATGTTTTCCTTTCCTTTTTGAACCTGCATTTATATTGTTTTTTTTTTAAACTTGGATTATTAGCTTAGTTCACAACTTATTGATCATAACAATCATGTTTATAAATCCTCATAAATTTTATATATGCCAGGATCTGAGTGGTGCCTTCTCAGATGCTTTCTCAAGAGAAAAGGTGGTTCAGGTATTCAAAACTTCACATGCAGGTAGAAATATAGAGATATATATAGTCAAAGATGTTTATTCGCATACACGTGTAACAATGTAATCTATGACTATCGATTCCCAGAAATATATGTCTTCATTTGAGAGGTGACTTGTCTCTCTTTACTCGTGAAGAAAATGGCAGACGAATGTTCAGCTCCTCGTTATTCTTCGCTGTGGGGCATGATGGATGGGCAGGCACTTTAATTTAGACCTTCTTTCTTCACATTGCCTGCGACTTCTGCTCTCTTCTATTATAGTGTTCCAGCTACAATGGTGTTTCATACACTTTGTTCAACTCATAATGAGACAAATCGAAAATACTGTTGTTGATAATTTTCTCTATTTCTGACATTGGAAATTGCCTCAAGAAGAGATTTGTAGGAAAGACACTAGGTGACTCATTGATGAATTAGTAACTAATGAAATACACATATGCATACGACACACACACAGTAGTGTTGGTTTCAGTTGCTAAAGCAGCCATGGCTCTTCCCTCTAAGACTTTTTTTTGGCCGTGATTTGACTTCACTTTGCTGGCTCTTTGGTAGTTTCTTCAGCAGGGAAGCATAGGTCTGGATTTTATAGCTAAACTTGGCTTATTCTTTTAGGGTTACTACTTTTATAATCGGTAAAAACAAAAGCAACTGTTAAATTCATTTCTAAAAAACAAAACAAAACAAAAAACGCTTCCACAGATATATACCAGTGGTTGTCCCCAATATAATCTTGAGGATTTTTTCAGTTGCACCAAAGACTTATGCTCTGACCTTCCCATGACCCGAATTGTAAGATGTAGTAAGTGCCTGCTCTCCTATCTGAAAAGGTGGCTACCTCTGCTCTCCCTTCCTTCAGGAAACACAGGTCCTTCCCTCAACCACTTTGGTGTTCAGTAAAGTCTGCTCTATCAACCCAGACACAGTGCAAGTGAGTCCTCTCAGGAAGGTCACCTCACCTTCCGGCCTGTTCTCTACCCGGAAGTGGAAAGTACTCTTTCAGGAGGTGTGTGACTCACCTTGAGAAAAGTGGGGGAAATGGATGCTGTGCTGATCCATATGTAGCCTGACTCCATTTGCCTCATGGAATCTTGGGAAATCCATTCGTTTAATGGGGTTCTGTTTGCCTGATAGAAAGCAATGACGTTGTATTTCACATGAATCCTGTATCAGACATTGTTATATCCAGGTAAAACCCTGGATTCTTAGACCTTATGAGCTACAGAAAAGGAAAAAATGTACAAGGGATTTGACAGGTACGGTGGTTGTGGCTACAGAAACCATGGGCACTGTGGACTGAACGTTATCCCAGTCTCACGGTGTCGGAGGGTCGGGAAGCATAACCTGAATTAGTTATGGCTGAGGCAGGAGCCAAGGGATGTGTCCAAAGGCAGGGGATGGGCAGGAAATCGAGGGATGTGCAGGAGGCAACGGTTGAGAAGAAACCTGCTAGAGAAAGGGAATAGGGGAAAGGCAGGGGGGAGAATGTTCTGAGGAAGAAAGGCAGGACTTAGTTCAAAGACCAGAAAAAGTATGTTTAAGAAAATAATGAAAAGATGATCAGCAAGACACTACAATCCCAGCACTTTGGCCCCTGAGGCAGGAGGATCATTAGTTTGAGGCATAGAGAAATTTGTCTTAAAAAAAAAAAAAAAAAGACAGAAGTCATTCGGATGCCATCAAAAAGGGGAAAACATAGTGGAGCATGACTATTTAAAAGTAATCCCTTCATGCTAATAGTGACGACCTTGGGTATATGTCTATGTCGCATTTACTCCACAGATGTTTGGTTCACTCAGTAGCTGTAAAGGTTGATCCATTTGATTAGTTAGGTTTTTTTTTTTTTTTTTTTTTTTTTAAGCCAAAGGGCTGTAAGGTACACAATCCTCTTTTTGTTTACTGACTCCATCATGTGTGTGTAGTATGACCCATCACAAACCGTTTCCAGCACATTAACTTCCTGAATCCTTCAAAGGATACAGTGAGATAGGATGCTAAGCCTAAGATTCTCATAGTTCCAAAGACTCAGTCACGTGGCACTAGAGAAAGATATAACTACCATCATATACTGGAGTGAACTGTTAAGACAAAGCACAGGCATAAGACACACACACACACACACACACACACACACACACACAATGAGTTGGTTACCAGTTCCATTAGCTAGCTGTCTTGGCATTGCTTTTGATATCTTAGTACCCAACCTTTTCTCCACTCTTGTAATAAAGTCCCCTCAGATTTCACTTGAATTGTAAATTATAAGGATGAGTACTTCTTTAAATGGTGACAAACCTTCTACCCTTTGGGCTGAGGAGATGGCTCCAACGACAAATTGATTGCTGAACAGACATGAGGACCTGAGTCTCTGGCAGCACACATCTGTAAACCTGGTGCTGGGGGGGCAGGTGTGGATCCCCAGAACTTAGCCAGTCCAGCTCCACACATGAGCTCAGCATTCACCGCAACAGCCTATGGTAAGGAGGGCATGCTGGTGCACACCTTAAATCCCAGCTCTCTGGATGTAGAGGCATTTAGAGATCTATGGATGGATTTGAGGCCAGCTCATAATGAGTTCCAGGACAGCTAGGGCTACAGAGAAACCTTGTCTCAGAATGAGAGACAGAGAGAGAGAGAGAGAGAGAGAGAGAGAGAGAGAGAGAGAGAGAGAGAGAGAGAGAGAAATGATCAAAAAAAATTTTAAAGGTAGAGAGCCTGATGCTAAAAGTAAAGAACGCTAATAGAGGATAGCAGACATCAATCATTGGCCTCCACACACATAAGCACATATGTGTGTGTACACACATGCATGAGCACACACACACATACACACACACACATTAGTATATAAGGACATGTGTACACACACACACACAAGCACACACTCGAGTACACACACATGTGCGCGCGCACACACACACACAGGCACCTCCCACGCACACACACACAGCTACTCGGTTCTACTTTCCATCACCCAGACACCCCTAGTTCTTCTACACTTTCCAGGTTCCTCACGGCACAGCCAGTGGGTAAAAGCTCAGATTTGACTTCAGGGCCTCCGTCACTTGCTGTGAAACCTTTGGCAGGTCAAGCTTTCTAATCTTCTACTTGCTCAAAGGTAAAATACCGGGAGGATTAAAAGCAGACAGTCATGAAACATGCTTAGCACAGGACACAACAGCTGTTACATTTGTAGTATTACTATTATTATTAACAACCTTGGCCACCCTCTGAACACACTGTAGTTTGCCCACGTGCCTCTGAAATTCAACCTCCAAACTCAGACAAAGTATTTCAGATGTGGGCCTCACAAGTTCAGTAATAACTGAACCTGGTTAATGGTCCCCTTTGGCAGCAGAGAGGAGCGTTTCAATACAATAAACAAACCACAGGTATGAATATCATGATTAGATTCAGATGTGTACATAGAAATCTGATTTTCTAACTTTGAACAAGTTATTTTAGGGACTTGCTTTCTAAGGTGATATAAGACTAGGCAGGCTTGGCGAGTACTTATAAAACCACATGAGTTCTTACACCAAATGTGAGCAAAAGTCTTGCTTAGACCATCAAGGCCCTGCTCTTGGTCCAGCCCTAGGTGTTCCCCAACAACTGAATTGAGTGCTGAGACCCAGAGGGGAGAACACTGGATGGCAGGAGACTGTAATCTCATTATCAATAGATGGTAGATTGCAGTCCTTGTGACCTACTGTTTTAATATCATGGCACACTAGGCTGTTTTTCAAATACATTGTCTTCAGCCTGGAATTACCTATTGGAAAAAAATGCATAGGTCTTGCTATTGTTACGATGCTGTTCTATAGACTGAAACCTTTTTCTCTACACAGCTAGAAGCCCAAACAAACAAAGATCAATAGCTCTTCTGTTTCCCACTGCCCTTCCTCTAGGAAGGGAAATAGATACTTGGGCATCTCTTCATAGACTCACACACAGACAGGGGTGAATAAAGGAAAAAAAAATCCTGCAGCTAAATGAGTAGATGGATAGAGAGGGATGAAGTGGGTGGAAAGAGGGAAGGATGGGAGAATGAATAGATGGTGTCTAAATTTCTGGTGACTAGATGATAGACAGATGGATAGATAGAGAGACAGATGGTAGATGGACAGGCAGGCAGATAGATAGATAGATAGATAGATAGATAGATAGATGATAGAATAGGCAGATGAACAGACAGACATGCAGGCAGATGGCAAGTGGTACTCTCTTTCTGTTTAAAAGGAAAGTATGTCGGACATGTATGAGGTCATTTGAGTTCTATTCCTGATTTAACTATCAATTTGTTCATGACTCGTTCCCTACAACTGTCTGGCTGCTGCCATAGAAGAGAGGTGTTTGCAGCTAGCAAGTTGGATACATATCTTGATAGGGCTTCAACTCAGAGCTCACTCTCACACCCGTCTCCACCTGGACCATGCCACGCCTCCCTGAGTCATGTGACTCCTCCCTGGACCACACCACTCCCCACTGGATCATGCTTTGCCTGGATTCTAAGTGCAGGAGTTACTGACCACACTTGCCAAACATGCTGTTAGGGATGCCCGTGTTTCTGGTAAATAAGAAATGGTTTGATGTATTTGGGACCGCCAGACATATAGTTTTCTTTCTGCTAAGTCTTGTTCCACTGGGTATAGAGACAACCTCTCAAATTGCCCCTCATGATACATTCTCTGCACACAGGATCCCATGTGTGAAAGCCTAACTGTCTAAAGTCGGAGGGGGCATGCCTGCTTTTCTCTGGTACAACAGAAGATGCTCAAATCTTAAGAATGAGGTAAAAATTTAACTATAATTTTGGGTCCCCCACAAACAGCTTCCTCCTCTTGCTCCTCCTCATCCCAGTACATTGCCCAGGTTGTCTTTGAACTCCTAGCCCCAGGGACCTTCCTGCATTTGCCACCAGGGAGGCCAAGATAAATGCACCAGGGCACTAGGTCAGACTTCTCTTTCTTGCTACATCCCTCCACAGGGATAATAGCCATTGTCACTCTCTAACTTTCTGTAAAAAGTCTGATAACTATAAGCGTGAACGCAACCCTGCATCATTCACGTGGGAAGGGGCTTAGGGATTTTACAGGAGTGTTCCAGGGCCACCTCACCACATCCTCTTCTGGCCTGAAACTACACACTCCCCTCCCCGCGATGGTCCTGGTCAGAGAATACTGTGGAGGCAAGAGCCATTCCCTGCAGAAAGGAAAGTTTGAAGACAAGCCTTCCTCTCAAGATGGAGTAGCAGCTCGGTGAGAATGTGGGGAACTATGCTGGCTGTAGCCTCCTCCAACTGACACGGGAGACAGGAACTGACCAGAAGCTCCTGTTTCTTGAGTTGGCTTTCAGGTACAACCAAGAGAACCATTTGTTTTAGTATGATTGATTGTCTGGGGACACAGCTACTGACTCCCTGACTCTTGTTCCCCCTAACTTTCCTCATGTTCGGTTCAAACTTTAGTTTTATGCAGTAAAACCCTTCGCACTGCAGATCTATGGGGTGTCTGACAGGCAACCTGGGAACTGCTAGCTTCCTAAACAACCCATGACGTCATAATAGCGGACGTGCTCCGAAGCTCCATCGTGGTGCCCAGTGATGTGAGGGTGGGCGTTTAGTCTTTATCATTTTATATGTATTTATTTATATATCTTGTGTTTATAGGTGTACACATGTCAGAGCATGCATGGTAGAGGCGAGAGGAGAGCTTGGGGGAGTCTATTTTCTTTTGTTCACCGTGTGGGCTTCAGACATCATCCTTGGGTTTGGCGTCAAGCACTTTCACTCTCTCAGCCATCTCAAGGGCTCAAACCTGTGTTTTCAATCAGTGAAGCCTGGTACTTTTGCCACAGAGGGACACTTAGTAGGCTATTTAGCTCAGCCTCTGCCTCCTTTTTCATAACACGAGGGCAATAGCGGTGCCCGTCTTTGGGCTTTCTAAAAGGATTTAATGAGATGAAGCTCACATTCATCTTTCCTGATAGGACCACAAATCAGTGTCTGTGCCTGTCACTGTGTGGGCCCAGTTCTATCCTCAGAACACACATACTGGATCCTAGCTCCCCCTCAGAGTACGTGTGTGTGTGTGTGTGTGTGTGTGTGTGAGAGAGAGAGAGAGAGAGAGAGAGAGAGAGAGAGAGAGAGAGAGAGAGAGAGAGTGAGAGAGAGAGAGAGGAGAGAAGAGAAAAAGAAGAGAGAGAAGGAGAAACTCAACACTTTGAGCTTGCTCCCCCAGCCCTGAGACATGTTGCGTGCTGAGCAGAGCAAGCCTGGATCCAGCCCCTTTTCTCCCCTCTGAGGAGTTAGCACCTTTGAGCTCAGCCTTAGCAACCATCTACCATACCCTCCACTCTTCAGGAAACCCTCCACGGGTTGGAGACATCTGCCAACTTCCCTCTTTGCCCCTGTCCAAGCCAAACATTGGAACCATGAAGGGACAAGGAAGACCTCCCCCAGGGAATTACAAGCACACTCTTCCTTAGTGATAATTCCAGAGGTTAATGAATTGGAAAACTAATTACACACCAACCACAAGCCACTCACATTAAGGTGTCATCGTAACTGTGCATTTTAAAATGTTACTGCAGAGGTTTATCCTCTTGTTAAAGATTGTTGGCCATCAGAGAGAATGTGAGGAGGATGTGTGTGCATCTCCTGCTGGGTATGAGAAAGGGGAAGGTGTGTGAAACCCTACTGGGCATGCTCAAAGGCCTCTCTCCTGCCTCCCTTCCATAGAGTAACTCTCCAGCTCCAGTGAGGACGGGCCCAAGGTGGTCTTCATTTTCCTTCCACTGAGAGAACTTCATCCTAACACTTTTGGGACCCAAGGCAAGAGAACAAACATAGGGCATTTGGATTATATGTCTATATATTTAGACGTTATAAATAAGGATAAAGACTGCTCAATTATGTTCTATCTTTTTACCTTGACAAATAAATATTCATCACAATAAGACTGAAGAGATGTGTTTAAAGCTATGTTTTGTGTGTGACTGACAGTCAGCACAATATCAAAGATGATTGCATTAATTATTATTGAGTATGTCTGAGGGCTCTGTTGACAAGCTGATGATACTTGGATAAGCAACAAAGGCATACATAATTCAGTGGCTATCATATATTTATTACATAAAATTAACTTGTCTTAGTTCTTAAAAAATCAAAATACCCAATTGCATTGCTAGGGCTAAGATTTTTACGTGTGTTCTGTTGGTTTCAATGACAATCACTGTTTTATCTTAAGTTGACACACACTTAAATTTCAATTTGGAAAAAAAAAATCATTTTGCTTAGGAGTGAGCAACTGAGAAATTTTTATACAGTTTTTAAAAGATGAGTTTATTTATTTTTATTTTACATGTATGGCTGCTTTGCATGTATGTGCATATGTGCACCACATGTGTCCCTGATGCTCAGGGAACTCATCAGAGGACATTGGATCCTTGGAACTAGTTGTAGACAGCTGTGACCTGTCATTGTGTGCTAAGAACCAAATCCCAGCTTTCTTCAAGAGCAGCCAGTGTCCATAATCACGGAGCCATCTTTAGTCCCAGTGACTGGAGTTTTTGGTAAATAAAAAAAAAAAAAAAAAAAAAAATCTTCTTAAAGGTTGATTTGGCAGTTTTATTTTTTTTAATTTTTTTAAATTAAATTTATTTGGTATGCGTATGTGTCTCTGTGTCTCTGAGCATGTGTATGTGTGTGTTTGTGTGTACATCTGTGTATGTCTGTGCTTTTCTGTGGCCTTGATAGTCAGGTAAACATGTTTCTGTTCTAATATCTTCATATATTATTGAACTATTAATTTCATTAATTGTTTGGTATATTCTTTTTGTTGATTGGCTGAGGCAGTCTGGCTCTGTACCCCAGGCTACCCTAAACTCATTAGGTTAGCCCATGTAGCCTTGAACTCACTGCAACCTTCTTGCTTCACCCCACAGAAATCTGAGATTACAGACCAAGCCATTATGGCTGGCTTGTTGGATAGTGCGCAACAGATTTTTATAGTTGGTCTGAATATAAATAAGCTATTTTGCTAAATTGTTTTATAATGCCTTTTCATGGCTGGCGCAGGCCTGTAATCCTACTTACTGAGGTCTGAGGATGAAGGATCTCAACTTCAAAGTCTGGAACCTTTCTCAAAAATTGAAAAGAGAAAGTTGGGAGGCAGAGGTTCGGGTGTTCAAGGCCAGCCTCTGCTGCACAGAATTGGAGATGTGCCTGGCCCACATGAGACCCTGCCTTAACAATGAACAATAAAAAATAAACACTCCCCCTCCCAACACCCCCCCCCCAGGCAGCTCAGTTGGGGAGCAGTCATCTAGTATGAACAAGTCTTAAAGTTCAGTCCCTAGTAGATTTCCCTCCGAAGGACAGAATACCAACAACAACACATCAATAACTTTAATTGCTTTAAAAATGAAGCAGCCAAACTTTCTCTTTGAATTGTTTTGTTAACTTTTGGCAGCTCTATCAGTGACAAGCAACGACTCCTACTGAGAATGTGGGCAGTGTGAATACCCAGTTACCCATCTGAATGTCCCTCCAGCTCTGACCCACGTTCTTTCCTTACTTCAGTAAACTTTTGCGGTGCTTTATTGTGTTTTAAATGAGATGGAATTAACAGCATTTAGAGAGCATCCCCCACCATGTGTCCAAATACGATTTCAAGATCAGCACCTCATTTCACCTTCATCTCTAGGACAAGTTGGAGGGTGTTTACCATCTTTGAAATGTCTTCGATGCAAACAGTTGACACCACCTTGTCTAATAACAAAGTCAAATGCACTCTGTGCACGGATAAACACATGACCTGGGATGCAGAGGGCTGGCCTGTCTTCCATACAGTAAACCTTTCTCCTCATCTACCACGTTGTTCTCGTCACCTCTTAGGTGACTTTCAAATCATCTAAATAGAGGGAGGTTTGATGGCAAGTTTTGCACATTTGAATTGTATTTCATTAAGCATTTTTCATAAATCTGGAACTCTGTGTCAGTACCGGCATTCAGAGTCTGCTCTGGCATTAGTGCTCCTAGCCTGGAGGCTAGGCATGTGCACTGGCTGGTTTGTGTGTCAACTTGACACAGGCTGGAGTTATCACAGAGAAAGGAGCCTTCCTTGAGAAAATGCCCCCATGAGATCCAGCTGTAAGGCATTTTCTCAATCAGTGACCAAGGGTGAGAGGGTCCAGCCCATTGTGGGTGGTGCCATCCCTGGGCTGGTAGTACTGGGTTCTATAAGAAAGCAAACTGAGCAAGCCAGGGGAAGCAAGCCAGTAAAGAACATCCCTCCATGGCCTCTGCATCAGCTCCTGCTTCCTGACCTGCTTGAGTTCCAGTTCTGACTTTCTTTGGTGTTGAACAGCAATGTGGAAGTGTAAGCTGAATAAACCCTTTCCTCCCCAACTTGCTTCTTGGTCATGATGTTTTGTGCAGAAATAGAAACCCTGACTAAAATGGCATGCAAGTCCTTAGCAGCACTAAGAGTTATGGAACAGTCTCTCTCCTCCTGGTGCCTCTATCAGGATGCTGGTAAAATTTAGGAAAGCTGTGGGGATCAAACTCAAACACACAGAGAAGCAAGGAAATGTGTGGTGCTCCTGAGGAGTGATACTTTACTATGCAAGACGTCCACAGACTGTTTGTCCTATCCGATGGGAAGACTGTCACAAACTGGCTTGCCTTTTTCCTACTGGAAGGTGCTTCTGCCCATCAAATCCTCCCTAAAACTCCAGAGCACTGCCTGTTTCTTAAGTAGATGGTTGTGAAACCCACAAACCTTCCTTGATTTAGCTGTGTGGCTATTTAGAGGGGATTTTTCTGGGTCTTAAACTGTCTCTGTCTCTCTCTGTCTCTCTCTGTCTCTCTCTCTCTCTCTCTCTCTCTCTCACACACACACACACACACACACACACACACACACACCACTGGTGACTACCTACCTGGGGTATCTTTAATCCATACTGTTGTGTGATGTATGGCACCCTGCCAATAAGCTGCCTCCCATAAATCCATGAAATTCTGCTTCTCCACTTAGAACTGCATGTGCCCCAGCCAAGGGCACAGTGGGCCCTGGACTTTTCTTGTGTGATGTCCACAGGTTTTACCCTTTGCTTTCTTTCCTTCTGCTTCTCTTTTATGTTGGGAGATCTTTGAACTTTCATTGGTCCAAACTTACTACTTGAGAAAGGTATCCTATCTCCACTACTAACACCTCCCCGTGCTCCCATCTGCTTATAAAGATTCTGTTAAAATCCCTGATCTTTCCATTAAGGAAGGTTTTGCTATCCTTATGGTTAGACATCTACCAGGATGGCTGCTTTCATGAGAGGCTCAGAACAGACTCACTTTTCTGATTCTCTAAGCACAATGTCCCTAAGATGATTTGTTTTCCTTTGTTTTAGAAAAACTTTGAGTTCACCATCATGCTGGTCTACTGAGTCTGTCATGAACCCAGTGGCCTCCATGAAGTTCAATACAAGGTGACAGTTAAATAATATTAGAGTACGTCATAAGAGTGGCCTGGTGTGAGGAAAGTTCTTAGAAAAAGGAATGCTCAGTACAAGGCACCTTATAAAATAGCTGTTTGTGTGTGCACGTCTGTATGTCTGTATGTGTCTCAGTATGTGTTTGTGTGTCTCTGTACATTTGTGTGTGTGTGTCTCTGTGTGTGTTTGTGTGTCTGTGTGTGTATGTGTGTGTGTTTGTCTATGTGTGTCTGTGTGTTTGTGTGTCTCTGTGTTTGTGTGTGTGTCTGTGTTTGTGTGTCTGTGTGTGTGTCTATGTTTGTGTGTTTCTTTGTGTGTCCATGTTTGTGTGTGTTTGTCTATGTGTGTTTGTGTGTATATCTGTATGTCTGTGTGTTTGTGTGTGTGTGTGTGTGTGAGAGAGAGAGAGAGAGAGAGAGACTTGGGGTGGGGGAAGGCAAGAGTGCTCTGACCACCCACATGGGGGCTGGAGACAACTCTGTGGAATCATTTCTCCCCTTCCACCTTCGTGTGGGTTCCAGGAGTCAAACTCCTGACAAGTCCCCCTGGTCCGTCTCACCTGCCTCATGCATTGGCTCTTGTCCTCAGCATGACAAGGACATGGATTTCTAGGTCCACATGGATTTTCTTGTATGGTAATTACAGTGACGTGTATGGGATAAACAGCTTTGTAGGTGGTAAACCTGAAGGGCAGATTGTTGACCACTAGAAATGCCCAAACTTGGCCATGGTGAATGACAACCTGAGTTCTCAAAAAAAATTTTTTTTTAATTTTTTTCTTTTTTTTAAATTTTGGGGATTATCATATAATTACAACATTTCTCCCTTTCCTTGCCTCCTTCAAACTCTTAATTGTCAAATGGAAGAAGAGAAATATTTTGTCCAAAAAAAAAAACCCATTTTGCCGTTTTGCTTTCCTTCCTTCCTTCCTTCCTTCCTTCCTTCCTTCCTTCCTTCCTCTTTTCTTTTTTAACCAAAATGAATGCCAAGATATTCCCCAAGTAGAAAAACATTGTAATGTAACATGCACCACTCATGGCATGGTGAGATCTTCAAAAGTCCCTCTGTGGAGCGTGACCTGCTGAGTTTTATGGGACATAAAACTTCCTGTTCTAGGAAGTGTGGGTCAGAACTATGACTCCCATTTGAAGATGATGTCCACCAAGTCTTTCAAATCAGAGCACATCACGTGTCCCACTATGGCCTGTGTCTAATCCCCTCTGGGACACAGCTGCCCCAATGTCTTCTTTGCATATTTTGTCTTTGTGTTCATGGCCGTCTTAGTTTGGACAGAAGTGCTTCTTGCTTCTTCCCTCTGGAATCACTCGTTCCTTATGTTGGTCCACACTGCGTTGCTGTAACAAAATATCCAAGAACATTTTAGGAGGAGACCATGCTCATGTGATTCATGATTCTGGTGACCAGGAAGTTTAGTCAGTGCCACAGAGGTGTCAAATGCATGGGATGGCCTTGTTGTATAACAACCAGCTGACTCAATGACTAACCTGATATAACGATGCTCACCCATTCTCTTCTGAGGGTCGTGTCCTTGAGACCTAATCCTATTATGTTCACCTCATAAATATTGACCACCTTTTGATATGGCCACACCAGGATCAAGATTCCCACACACAAACCTGTGAGGACATACTGAAATCATCCAAACCATGACATCCCCAGTGACACCTTTCCCTTCTGTCACTCAGCATATAAGCTTTCCTTTCTCTGTACAGTTATATCCTTTCTGTGGAGTTTCAACAAAAAACAAAGAGCAAGGGTTTTTGGTTTTTGTTTTTTGGGTTTTTTTTTTTTTTGACAATATGACCTCTTCATACTTCTTTGTGTTAAGGGGAATAAGCTGGCACCACTGACCTACACTCCAGCCTTCATGAAACTTTATTTTTACACAGAATCTTACTATGTTGCTGTGATGGATACAAATGTAATTTCCTCCCAAGTAGTTAAGATTATACATGTGCCACCATGCCCATCCAAACCTCTTAAAAACCATTAATATTCCTAATATGTTTGGTAATAATGGACTTGATATTAACACCTAGCAAATGAGAAAATTAAAACGGAAAATATGTGAATATCAAAGCAAAGCATAGACTATGTTCCTTTTCTCAGTATACACACAAAGAAAACTTTGTAGTATCAAAATGAAAACTTATCAGACAATGCTGGACAGAAATTTTTTTAAACCTAGATTAATTGAAAATTACTTAAAGTATAGGAAGTTATGTCATCCATGATCTGATGACAAAGGTATGTTCTAGGACATACATCGTTGGACAATGCTACTATTGTGTGACTATAATGGGCTATACTGTACACCTAGATAGTATGGATCACTACATACCATGACTACTATAAGCAAGGCAATCTATAGAGGAAAGCATCTAATGGGGGTTTACAGTTTCAGAGGTTAGAATCCATGACCATCATGGCAGAAGTCAGGCAGGCAGGCAGACAGACAGACAGACAGGCATGGTGCTGGAGCAGTAGCTAAGCGCTTACATCTGATCCACAAGCATGAGGCAGAGAAAGCCAACTGGAAATGGCATGGGCTTTTGAAACCTCAAAGCCTCCCTCTCCAAATGACACACGTTCTCTAGCAAGGCCAAGCCTCCTAACCCTTCCCAAGCGTGTCCACAAACTAGGGACTAAGCATTCAAACATATGAACCTATGGGGCCATTTCCATTCCAATCACCACACATTCTCTGGAAAAGCCTTCACAGATAAACCCCGGGCCATCTTTTTGGTGATTCTCTATTCTACCAAATTGAAAAATAAGATTAATCATTACAATGTGCGTATGACAAATATACTGGAGATGTCGCAGTCAATGCCACACTATGTACCTTAACCTTATAAAATGTTGGAAAAAAATCAAAACCAAATGAGCAATAATATGTGCATTAATTAATTTTAATTATTCAAGTTCAGAGAGTATGAGAGGCTCTATGGGGCAGGAGAGATGGCTCAAGGGGTAACAGCACTTTACTGCTCTTATAGAGGACCCTGGTTCAATTCCCAGCACCCCGTGGTGGCTCACAGCCAATAATAACTCTCTTTTTATAGGATCTGGGTACAGGCACACACATATGCACATACATACTCATATAGTTGAATAAACAATTTAAATTTTTGTTAAGAAAAGAGGTTGTAACCATGGCTAGAGGTGTAGCTTGATGGTGGGGCCTATGTGCTACATGTACAAAGACCTCAGCTTCAGAATCAGAAATGTATTCTACACCATTGAGACGCTCATCCAGACCACACATATTCAGACAGATGCTGAATGGGAACAACGTCATGTGACATGTTTCTTCCTTGGGAGAGATGCCACGGCAGTAGAAGTAAGAGCTGCTAGGTGACCTTAGCCTGTCTCATCTGTAGACTTTACACAAAGTCACAGGTACTTTTCACATGGGATAGTCACGTGTCTAACCATGACATCCACTCAGGGATGGGCAGTATAAGATTATGGTCTCAGCAGAGTGGGGTGGAGCCGAGAACTTCTGTCCCTTCTGAGGTCACAGCAGCTTAGAGCAGCTCATGTGCATTTGTGGACATAACCTCTGATGCTCAGCACGTGAAGATGCAGCTGCCCTACAACTAAACGCGTTACATAATGCTCAGTAGATAGTAAAGAGCAAGCCTGTTGCATCCTGCACGGCACTGTGCCTCTGCTCATCGCTTTAGCGCATATGTCTACATGTAAAGACTTCTCTAAAGCAGCGGGCTGCTACACCCCAGCATATCCCTCCCTCTTAGCGGTCAACAGAGGCCGAGTCAGGGTTTTGACTCTCATCGTCTACATCTCTGTATGCATGGTTTAGGATGTCCAAGTCACCTGCAGGCTCATTTCTCAGAACGTGTCCCTGTCCTTACGTGACACACAATGTGTGTCCTTATGTGCCCCTCCCTTCCCTAGTCACCACTTCTACACTATTTCTTCTCAGACAGGGTATTTTCAATAATTATTATGGTATTAGATTTAGATAAAATAGACTGTTTGACACCAAGAGTTACATGAATATATGTTGGGAAAAAAAATCTATGTTTCAATGAGGCAGGATGAGCCTGAAGGAATTCAGAACTCTGCAGGCGTGAATTTGACATTTAGTAATTTTTGATGTTGACCTGTTTTGTTTTAAATCAGAATCTCCATGTTTTTGACACTTTGCTAACATTTTGATGATTCAGAAGTAAATGTCTGTTGTACTTGGAGCTCTCGAGATGTTAGATAGGTCCTCGATCACAGAGCTAAGGCCACCTAAAACAAAGGACAGGAGGCTGCCATGTCTGTTTGTTATGGAGCCGATTGCCCTTCACATCAGTAATTTGGGGGTCAGGGGTAAGGCCCTAGCTGATCTGGAACTTTCTATGTAGACCAGTGTCTGGCCTCCAACGTACCAAGATTCTCCTGTCTCTCCTTCTGAGGGCTGGGCTTGATACTGTGTGTCGCCATGCTGGGACCAGTGGTTCTTTACCTGAGATGGTAACATGGGGGCATGCTGGAAAGCTAGACAGAGGTGCCTGAGAGCTTTGTGCTCAGGAGAAGCCAGAGAAGCACTCTGAGGAAGCCAGTAAGAACACAGCCTAGGTTCAGCCTGCTTGATTGGACCTTGGAACTGACACTGAGGAGCTATATAATTCTGATATGTTGCTTACCCTCTCTGGTCTTGGAAATGGAAGCATGGACTTTATAGAGTGTGGCAAGTCAGTGTCTGAGTCCATGTGGAGTCTTTAGAACAGGGTACAGCATGCGAGGAGTATTTTGCTGTGGTTTGGAAATGTCACCCAAAGACTCCTGGGCTGAAGGCTTGCTCCACAGCCAGTAGAAATCATTAGAACATGAGGCCTCTGACTAAGCAGTGGACTGATTCACTAATGTATTCATGATTTCACCGCATCATTGAGGGGGTGATAAAAGCCTTCAGAAGTTGGACCTCATAGGAGGAACCAGGCCTCTGGTGGGGATGCCCTAGGGGCCATATCCTACCCTCACTCATTTTTGTCCTGCTCTGCAGCTTCCTGGTTGTCAGAGGGTAAGCAGCTCAGCCACGTTCCACCATGCTGCTCTGTCTTAGTCAGGGTTTGCATTCCTGCACAAACATCATGACCAAGAAGCAAGTTGGGGAGGAAAGGGTTTATCTAGCTTACACTTCCACATTGTAGTTCATCACCAAAGGGGATCAGGACTGGAACTCAAGCAGGTCAGGAAGCAGGAGCTGATGCAGAGGCCATGGAGGGAGGTTACTTACTGGCTTGCTTCCCCTGGCTTGCTCAGCTTACTTTCTTATAGAACCCAAGACTACCAGCCCGGAGATGGTACCACCCTCAAGGGGCCCTCCCTGCTTGATCACTAATTGAGAAAATGCCTTACAGCTGGATCTCATGGGGGCATTTCTTCAAAGGAGGCTCCTTTCTCTGTGATAACTCCAGCCTGTGTCAAGTTGACACACAAAACCAGCCAGTACACTCTGCCTCATTATGGCCCAGAAACAATAGAGCCAGCCAACCAGGGGCTGGGACCTTGAAAACTGTGAGCCCAAATGGAGCCTTCCTTTTTTAACTTATTATTTGTTTCACAGTGACAAAAAGTATAACACATTTCTCATCTAATCTCACTTGGATAATACATTCTGTTTAGGGTAGTTAGAAAATTTTAAGTTATGCTAACCAGCAAGGCCTCTCTTTACGATGACACATTTGTGCTTTGTTCTCAAAGAACACTGAACTACTCACGTACTAGACCCCAAAGTCCTACTCGGCTTTGATCATTCTGCTTAGAAAAGGCATTTCTTTTAGTATCAGCCTCTGTCTTGGTTAAACTGGAACCCTTGGATGAAATGAGTCGTGGTCCAGGTAAGCTTTGCTGTTCTCAATTTGGAAACAGTCTCGTTTTTCCTGCTTCATTGAAAAGAATTCAAGTTCTCACCCAAAGTCATTGCAGCCATTCCCTGCAAGTCTCAGATTCCCAAAGCCACATCCGATTGCATCTCTGACTGAAAAGGAAAGATCCAGAAGGAGGGACAGCATTCGCAGCACAGCTTTAATTAGGAACATACTTGCCACTTGCATAGGAAAACCAAAACCAGCGCTTCAGTTTGCAGACCAGCTTCACAGACTCACTGTAGGGCGGTGCGTGGAAGGATTCTGAATTTGCAACAGCCACCAAAGCCTCCTGAGTGTTGTTTACAGTGTTTCCTTCACGGGGAGGAGGATTAAGGTTCCAGCAGTTTAGGGGACAAATGCACACACAGGGAAGCAAGCAAGCAAATTATTTAATGATTATTTTTAAAAAAAACATGTCACTGTGCGGGGAAAGTGTTTGGAGAGGCATTCAAGGCCCATGTCACCGTGTGACATTTCTTCATTATCACTTCAATGCAGTGAGTCCAGGGGGTAGGAGCAGAAACTCTTACTATTTATGTCTTCCATGTAACACTTCATACAAAAATAATGACTTTAGTCCTCAGAGCCCCACCCTGATATTTTAGAAAATACCATGTTTGTGCCTGAAAGCAGCGCCTTTTCCTATCTCAAACGTTTGATGTGCGGTTTGCTCGGTAATATTGAAAGAACACTTATTTGCATTTCCTGGTAGTTATCAATCACGTGCTCTCCCTCACATTCCACCTCTAAAGAGAGCATCCACTAAGAGACAAAGTATAAACACATCAACAGAAACATTGTCTCCACTTGGCTATGCCGAGTGAATTTTAAATTTCCCTTTCCACCACGCAGGCCTTGCTGGGAAGCGGAGGGCGGATTAATGCGGTTCTGATACTTCAGTGTATCAGAACACGGATTTGCCGGCAACAGCTGCAGCAAATTCCCCTGACTGAGAAGAATTACAAGTATTATCACCTAGATCATTAAACTGGGTTCATAGATTGCACAATATCTTCAATCAGTTCATCTGAGGGAACTTGAAGCCAGCTGGACCCCCTCGGTGAGAACTTGACTTAATTGGCCAATAAGTGGCTGGAAAAGGTACATGCTATTTGATCAAATTACCGAGTGAGCAAGTGATTACAGTTTGGAGCAGCACGGAGGGTCAGCCCTTTTGGGGAGGGCTAAGTTAATGTCCACTATTAAGTGCTACTGTGAAAAATGGTGGTTTGCTTGGAGCTCAGATGGGGAAGAGGGTCCAGGTCAGGCTCCAGCTGATGGAGTGGGCGAGAGGCACACATTTATCATCTCTTTGGCCTCATTTCTGCCTTGGTAATAGTCCCGTACTAACCACTCTGCTGTTGCCTGGTTCCCTGTCTCCTTTTCATTTTTATTGGCATGACTAAGAATATTGCTAATGAATGTATCTTGAAGGAAAAGTCACTTTCTCCTCAGCAGTGTCCCAAGAGTCTTTTCCACAGAAAGGTTCAAGAATCAAGAATTTGAAGAAAGTCCTGTTTATCCATACATATTAATAATTATTCTCTCATTCTCTTTCTCTCTCTCAGACTGAAGAATTGTTTGCATACTAGATGTCTACCTCCTACCAACTCCAGTTAAGAAAACGAGCAAGTCACATCTGAGTCTGCTACCAGATGTTGCCACAAATTATTGAAAAAACAGCTCCATGTTGAAACAAAGGGTTTTTGTTGTTGTTGTTGTTGTTGTTGTTGTTTTAACATAAGGCTACTGTGGCAATTTTTTTGGCCACCAGTAAATAGTTAACTATTTTACACACACACATAAGGCTACTGTGGCATTTGTTTTGGCCACCAGTAAATAGTTAACTATTTTACACACACGCACACACACACACACACACACACACACACACACAGAGACAAATAAAACCCAGAAAGCTTTTGACTAACTTGGTTCAATATTTCAAGTAAATAGACCTGTAGCAACACACCGTCACTTGCTTTAGTGGTGTTAGACTATATAATATGGTATTATTCAGGGGGGCAGTCTCAAGGCAAAAGTTCCAGTGTGAGGCAATTACGCGAAAACCTACTTCGTGGATTTGTACTAAACAATAAAATCTTACCAAATGGTACTTTACTTTGTGGTTGTTTTTTCAGATTTATTTATTTATTTGTGTGTGTTATGGGGTGGAGCATGTGTACAGGTCAGAAGACGACCTGCGTGAGTTCGTTCTCTGCCTCCACCATGTAGCTCCTGGGGATGGAACTGAGGTCATCAGGCTTGGCAGTGAGCACACTCATCCACCGAGCCATCTTGTTAGCCCTACCTTTGGGCTTTTAAGCCAAGACTCGTGGGAGGTTCAACCCACGGCGACGTCGCAACCCGAGTCATGGAACACACGTTGAACCTGTCTAATGCACATCAGATCATGGCAGCTTGTAAACGCCAGTCATAATGCTAGCATCCCTCCAGTCTGTCACCTTTGCAGGTGTGCTCACCGGTGTTGGGCTCTCCTTGTTTCTCTGTCACTGCACGGCTGTGCTGCTTTGCTTTGGGTCTATGCAGGAGCCACAGCCTTGTTTTCAAGTGGGAAATGCAGTCTCACCTTGGAGTCTGCATTTGCCCTTCAGGAGGCCAACGTTCCTGTCTCCTAGGGAGACTTTTCCAGATACTCTGTGAATTATCACACATTCCCTTTCCCATTCCCTTCCCTGTTTCGATAAATATATATTGTAATTTACATGTTTATTTCATAATGTGAATATGAATAAAATACGAAGTCTTTTAAGATCAAGATTTTTCAGTGGGGTGGTGGTGGCGCACACCCTTGGATCCAGCACTTTGGGGACAAAAGCAGGTGGATCTCTGTAAGTTTGAGGCCAGCCTGGTCTACAGAATGAGTTCCAGGACAGCCAGAGCGACATAGTGACACCCTGTCTCAGAACAACAATTAAAACGTGATTCTTCTTATGTGTGTGTGTGTGTTTCTATTGTTTGATATATTTTTTGTATTCAAAAACATGAATGAATGAATGAATATTAAATCTGAGAGATACCAAGACACAGCCTGTTTGTTGGCTTTGTCTGTCTTTGTGGATGGACCAGCACAGGCTCCCAAACATTGGCAGGTCAGATAACTGAGGGCAGATTTTGTAAGATTTCATTGCTGTGCAACCCATCCCTCTTTTCAAGACGTTTCTGTGCTCCTGGGCATTCTCACATCCTGGTCCTTCCTTGAAGCTTTTCTCACTGCCCCATGCCTTCCTCCCGGCCTCTCATCTGTCCCGTCTGCCTTTCATCAGACTTCCTTTGTGGTCTTCACTCTCTAATATTTCACGCTCCTGTACCATACGACCCCCACTTAATGGGAAAGCTCCTTGAAGACAAGAAACAGACTTCAGCTCACCATCCTCAGACTTCCTCAGTCCCGGAAGAGGGACGTGATAAACGCGTGTAAAACCAGGAATGTTTTTTGGCTTGTGACAGAAGCCATCCATTTTGTAGCAAAAGGAGTCTCTCTGAGTCAGCACCAGGCATCAAATTCGCTTACAGGTTTGCGGTGGGCAGAATTGAATCGAGATTTGTTTCTGCGCTGTGTCTGAGCTCCTAAGCATGTTGCTCTGTTAGGTGTACAGCTCGTGAGCTCTTAGCTTTTTAGAGACTTGTTTTTTGCTTTGTTTTGTTTGCTTTTGTTTTTTATTTAGGCCCTAGATCTTCTGAGGACAAACAAAAAATTCTCTGCACGTGTCTTTTTCCACTGTCCCCACCCTGTCTCAAAACATAACTAACTACAGACTGGGTCTGACTAATGAGGAAGCAAGTTGTTCCAACAACACGTCGGCTTGTAAATCAAGATCTCCTTATGAAAGTTCGGCATGCATTGATTTTCTGAACAGGAGCTCTCACCTCCATACCAGCCTCCTGCTTCTAAAACATCTTTTGAGCGCCATCGTGGTGGAAACTAAGGCAGGGGCGGGAGATGATCCTCACAGCCCTTTTGATGACCACATTGTCTCTCTTGCTGCTGTTTGAAATGGAAATAGCCCTGGGGTGGGAAAGACCCAGAGTTAGCACTTCTCCCTCCTCCTCGATTTTATTCCTAGGATATTTCACTGAAGAGTTAAGTCGGGGAACACGGGACCAGTGCACATATTTTTCTCTTAGCCCGAGCTCTTGGAGGTGAGAGGGCACCACTGAATTAAGCATTTAGTATATTCAAAATCCGTGACCCAGAGCCGCTGTCTGAAAGCATCATTGATAATAGGACTGGGAGCACATTACACTTTGCTGGTGCTTATCTTGCCTTGGACAATCTAGTCTGGGCGTGATAATTATCCCACTAGGAAAACTGTCCCATTGTCTGCTGGTCCTCCCTGGCAGGAAGTTTCTCTCTCTCCCTGTCCCTCTCTCTCTCCTCCTGACTGTATGCTTTCTCCTCCACCTATTATTTCTCATTTAATTAGAAGCACTTGATATACATAGTTCTTTCCTCATCGTTCATGTTATTTTCATTTAAATAATTACACAGAACAATGTCCCCACTCCCCGTAGGCTGAGGAACAAATGGGGCTGCAAACCCTAGGCTTCAGGGTATCTTTCAAACATGGCTCTTGCCTTTTCCAACGAACAAGGGCAAGGCTGTGCTGGTGATGAACTTCAGGGGCATAGGGAGTCTTCTTCAGTAGGGAGATGGACAAGAGAAAATTCTCCAAATGGCACAGGGGCACGGTTGTGGGGTGACATACTGACGTACCTCTCGTGGGTGACATGAATAGTGGGCAGGTCTGAGGTGGACCTTACCCTAAGTCTTGGAATGTGGATTCAGAGAAGAGTAACTTGGTGCGCATGGTCATCAGGGGTGTGTGTGTGTGTGTGTGTGTGTGTGTGTGTGTGTGTGTGTGTACAGGCTCGTGCACACGTGTTCTTTCCCTTAGTTTCGACACAGTCTTTCACTGAACTTGGAGTTAGCTGTTTCTTCTAGGATGACCAGTCGGAGAGACTGGAATCCACGTCTCTCTGCTTCTTGAACACTGGGGTTGTGAGACGTAGACAAAGTCCTCAACTTACCCTTGAGTACTGGGGATCCCGACTTAGACCTTCAGGCAGTGCAGTGACACTTTACCCCTGAGCCACCCACCTACACACCTAGGCCTGAAGCATTTTTAAAAGACAGATTCTGACTCACTAGTTCTGAGTGAGGTCTGACAGGCTGAGTTTTGTTGTTGGTTTTGTTTTGTTTGTGTATGTTTGTTTGTTTTAGAGATGGGTCTCACTATATTGCCCTGCTTGACCTGGAACTCACTACAAAGATCAAGCTGGCTTCAAACTCACAGAGATCAGCCTGCCTCTGCCTCTTGAGTGCTGGGGTTAAAGGCATGTGTTATCACTGCTGGTAACAAACGTGGGCTGAATTTTTAACCCCTAAGCCATTCTGACATTGCCAGCTCAAAGACCTTAGAGCTTGGGTCAGATCCTCAGACAAACGACTTGGTGTCAGCAAAGGTTTTCGCTCTCATTATCTCTCTTTTTTAAATTTCTTCTTACATTTCTAAAATTTACTTGTGGGGCAACTGAGAGGAATGTGTGCATACCAGAAGATAATTTGTGGGAATCAGTTCTCTCCTGTGGGAACCAGTTCTCTAGTTCTCTTTTGTTTTTGTTTTGTTTTGTTTTTAAATGATTTATTTATTTCATTTATATGAGTACACTGTAGCAGTCTTCATACACACCAGAATAGGGCATCAGATCCCATTACAGATGGTTGTGAGCCACCATGTGGTTGCTGGGAGTTGAACTCAGGACCTTTGGAAGCGCAAGCAGTCAGTGCTCTTAACCTCTGAGCCATCTCTCCAGTCCCCAGTTCTCTCATTCTGTCACATGGTCCCTGGGACTGAACTCAGGCTGTCAGCCTTGGCAGTAAAGCTCCTTTACCCACTGGATGTCTCAAAAGCTCAGGGTGCTTGGTCACACACCTAGGACAGACTGGATCTTATCTGACTGTGGGCTCTGGGCAGGGTTGGACTCTGTTCGAACTTGCTTGGAAGAAATGAAACCTCCCCATCTTCTAATAAGACTCCAGTGTCACTCTATCAAGTCATTGTGAGGCCAAATGTGTGTAGAAGCATCTTACACATTTTTATACGTTATACAAATCTATAACATAAGGAAATGAATGATAATTTATACTCTGTACTTTGGGATATACATTGTTTTTTTTTTATCAAATGTTTATACATATTACCACAGTAAAACAACTGGGGCAGTATCGACAGTAATATATACTGTATCCTAATGTAGTGAGCAAGGCCTCATTCTCTCTGTCTGTCAACGTGCTTCTATGTAAGAGCTCACACAGGGGAGGTTGGGCCCTCCCAATGGACAATGGATGCTGCCAGGCCTTGTCAACTATACTTTGAAAACACATGTCCATAATCTTAAGAGGGATGGTCTTGTGTTTCTACCATAGAATGTCATAAGGCAAGGCCACTCTTTAAAGCACCTGGGCATCTGATGTCATTTTAAATATCCTGAACTCAGACATCACCATACTTTCAATACTTGCATCAAAAAAAAAAAAGAGAACAGAAGGGCTGGAGAGATGGCCTAGCAGTTGAGAGCACTGCCTGCTCTTCCAGAGAACCTGGGTTCAATTCCTAGCACCCACCTGGCAGCTCACATCTGTCTGTAACTCCAGGAAACAACACACTCACAGAAACATGAAAATCCAATGGGGATTATTTATACTGCGGATATTTTTAATGTTTCTGAGCCTTTCTGTTCTCTTTTGGTTAACACCAAAGGCTCTGGTCACAATTTGTTGGCACACAAAACGGGTCTCGTTGCATAACCTCATGGGGCCCAAGTTTCTTCTCCTATAAAATGGGTCAAACATCAGAACTTAAGGAAGTCCTTTGAGTAAAATAATGCACAAGAAAACCCAGATCCATAGCATACCTTACCATGGCCTGCTTCTCACCCGCATCCAGAAGGACTATGGAGACTTCATGTGAAGCCACCTGTGGTTGTTCATGTGCGGCCCTGGGCCCAGCCTCCCCTGTGTGTGCTCTCACATAGAAGCTCGGTGACAGCCAGAGAGAATGAGCCCTTGCTCAATACATTAGGATACAGTATATATTACGGTCGAAACTGCCCCAGTTGTTTTACTGTGGTAATACGTATAAAATAACATTTATTATCCTAAACCGGCTGAATCCACACTTAAAGACATCCACACTTCATCCAAGCATCCTTCTACCCATCTCTGTAAGTCCCCTTCTCATCCTGCCCAGCTGAAGACCCAACAGGAGCTCCCTCCTCCCTCCCCTGTGCTCTCTCTTGTTGATTCTGGATATTTTTAGGTACATCGTGTCAGCGAGAACCCGCAGCCTTACTTCCTTCACGACTGGCTGATTTTATGGTACAGTGTCCTCCATGGTCAACTGTACCGTAGCATCCATTAGAAATGTCCTTCCTTTTTGAGTCTGAATAATATTATTCTACTATAGACCACATTCTGATTATACAGCCATCTGTCAATGGACATAGGTTTCTTCCTCTTAGCTGTGGTACACAGTGGGGCTGTGAACATGGGTATGCAAACATTTGTTTGAGGCCCCGAACAAGGATCCTCTGAAAACTATCGTGGAGAAATGACTGACTGGTAGTAAAGATTAGTAAAGAGCTTATTGGGTTCCAAGCTAAATATCATCCAAACTGCATGTGGTCTGTCTCCCAGACGAGGGAACTGAGGCTTGACAAGGTTAGCTATGTGTTCTGAAACTGTAGGCCATATTTGAGCACCCTCATTAGCTCTGGGCCCATGATTTTAAAAATAGTTTCATAAACAGCTCACCCAGTGATGGCTCAATGAAGGGTACAGTATCTGTGCCTGCTCCTGGTGCACTCAAGAGACACCAACATCAAAGTGGGCTAGAAGTACCTTTGCTTTGGTCCCCACAGATAGTATGGAGATGTCCCTATGGGTCACTGGTTCACCTGCCTGCTGTAGGTCTGGATCCCCGGGGGAAGACTTGGATTGGTGCGCAGGAGACTGGTCAGGAAATGCATGAAGCCTTTCCGTGTTGGAAACTGACATTCCATGCCCATTAAAGAAGAACTGCTCCTTCTCCTCATTCTGCCCACCTCTCGTTGATTCATTCTCTTGCGTCTTCATGTCTGTGAAATCCCACAGCCTTTATCCTTTTGTGGCTGGCTTCTTTGACAGCATGGACCTCGAGGGTCTTCTACGCCATGGCATCCACTGTGGGGGTGTGAAGCTTACAGGAGGAAGAGCTCACCCAACCCCATGACCACAGGGCCAGGCAAAGGGAAGCAGACTCCAGATGACTGGGGTTGGAGGTAAGAGCTTGGTGGCTTTGCTAACGTATGAATGATCAGCCTCCATTGGAACAGGAGGAACTGGACAGTAGCTTGAAACATTCTCTCCCAGGTGGGGTCAGTGCTCTAGATCAGAGGTAGCAGGGGAGGAGGCACAACTTCTATGATACGGTAAGCTGGTCTTGCCCATTTCCTGTCTGGCAAATTAAACGGTGGAGATGGGGGACGAGGACTGCAGAGGAAACAGTGCCCAGGTTCCTGCTCAACTTGGTGGCAGTGGCCCAGAAGCTCCTGTTATCCCAAAGCACGAACCACACTTGGGGTGTCTTATTTGCAACCCTGAGATTTTTCAGGTTTTTCTTTTTTTTTTTAATTCCACTATGCAAAGGGATAAGGGAAAGGGAGCCAGAAAAATAGTTTAAAAAGCACATTACCAGGAAATTGTTTCTACCATGTTTACGACTGTTCTTAATGTTTTATGAATATGCTAAAAAAAATATGCCGGGGCGTATTTCCTTGGGCGCTCTAGTTAATTACTTATTCTGAGTGCTTCTACTCCATTCCTTTCGAAATGTGTTGTGCATTAATTCTGATTATGTACAAAAACCCACCTGCAAGGAAAAACCCTGAATCAGTAATGCTGGTAAAATGAGCAGCCTCCTGGGGCTCCCCGGAGGAAGAGGATACTGGACAGAATTAGAATCTTGTAGCTAAGGCTATTCATAATGTCATTAACATAAAGGCAATTAAATGAGTTTTTAACCTACAACCCTTTATTGTTATTAATGAACATTAGAAAAACACAGGAGATAAAATTGGTAATTATCTCTGCACCAAGCTATGCAATAATGTGTTTAAATATAAAAACAAAACAAATGATTATTGTTAGTATTTTCAGTAGCAGAAACCCCAGGAGCAGCTCCGTCATCTTTAATCACATGAGCCCACACCAAGAGGGTTAATTAAAAGAAGGCTTTACCTTCCACAAGCCTGCTTGTTCGGTTTAATATGGAATCAACAAACATAAATGTAAATTTGCAAAAAAATGTCCCAAGTAGCATCTCCTGCCTGCGGGTTAACCACCTTTACAGAAACTCGGAGAGGTTCCTTCCGGCAGACAACAGTCCATGGCTCCAGAATCAAGTTTTTCCTTTCTGGAAGAAACAAAACAAAACAGTTGTGCCATGCTTTCAAATCCCATTCCAAGAGGAAGTGAATAAATCCAGGCTCACTGCCTAGGCTCGCTGCTCACGGGAGATAGCCTAAGCGTTTGAAAAGGGACGTGCAGATTTTAAAAGTGATGGCAAATGCTGCGTGACAGTCAGAGAACCACAGCTTCTTTTTTTTTTTTTTCCTTTATGCAAACCACAGCATCTTCTAAACAAGCTGTACCAGCCTGTGTTGTGAGGACGCACGCAGCAGTTAATGGATGGTGAAAGCCGGCGTCTAATAATAGTCTCCACCTAATTAATTCAGTTTGTATACCGTACTGTAGAAAATGTGGCTATCCTATCTCTTGTTATTTGTTCCCAGCCTGTTTTGTTTCTGAAGCCCATGTTGAAGTGACACACACCTCTGATTTGTCCTTGCAGTGACGTCTTGGGGCACACCATTCTTGATAGCAGGTTTTTAAACCTTTGCCTTGTGGCAAAGCCTTTTATTTTTCATTTGATTTTTTTTTCTCGAAAATGAAATCTTTACGATGGCATTTTACAAAATGAAATGACTGTACCCACACTTCCTATGTTTGTATATCACTTAACAAAACAATTCTATTAACCTGGGTTGATACCTAGATCAAAATTATGCCCACCACATGCACTTCCATAGGCTGACTCTATCTCAAACATTTGGTTACAAACACTGGGACTTCCCTACCCACTGGAAAACCTCTTGTGGGATCAAGAAATGTAGCCGGGTATCAGGATGTAGATGTAGGAAATACCGGGTGTGTGTGTGTGGCAGGTTTTCCTTCTCCACTCCAGTACTGATCGTATCACTCAAAGCTGCTGGGACTCAGAATTTGAAGACTCAGAATGAGTGAGTGTCACATGGTTGGACACCTGACAAGATTAGACAGATCACGTTATCCAGGGCTGACCCTGAAGAGGTATAGTACAAGCCCTTCCAGTCTCTCCCAAGCGGCATTTAGAAGGCAGGGCATAACCAGTATGAGTTGAGCAGACCACTAAGCAGCAAGCAGGCCTAAAAGACCAGGCCCCTTGCATACAGTTCTGTGTGCCGTTCTACTGGACACATGCAGAGGAAAGCCAGGCTACACAGTAGACCTGAGGTCTCACAAAGCCAACCAGATAGGTCCCTGGCCACTGGCCCAGTCCCTTTTGGGCGCCAGACTCTAGTTGTCAGGTTCTCATAAAAGCCAAGTCCCCCTTTGTCTGTAGTCCCTTCGGCCACTGTCCTGAGCAAGGTTCAAGTCTCAACACACACTTCTCCACCATCCAGGGAAACCGTGGGGGGCAGGTGGGCCTCTGTGGAAACCGTGGGGGGGGGGGGGGGGCGGGGGCAGGTGGGTCTCTGTGGACTGCCTGTGTGCCAGAGAAAGAAGCAAGCGACTTTGTGCCACGGACCAGCCTGGGGAGGAGTGTGAGATATGTGTTCATTAAAATCATTTGCATTTTCAAGTTTCATTATCCTTGATCCCTCAGAGCGTGCTGCCCGGCTGGTGCCTCTGCCATGTGGTAGCCGGGGAAGCTGAAGGTCAACCTCCGGCTGTTAGGCAAACAATTGGGAGCTACACACACTAAACTCACCCCTTTCTTGTCACCCTCCCTGGCTATTAACCACCCCCAGGGCACCCTCAGGGGCTGCAAATTTTCTCCTGGCACCTCTTCTAACTTGTGAAAATTCTAGAGGCCTACAAACGGACTGCTTAGCAAGAACAGGCCATATGCAGGGTCTTTGTGATCTGACCTCAGGCAGTGGAGGGGGGAGGGATGGTGGTTGGAGCTGCTCTATTGTGGGCGCTTCGATTTGTCTCATCTTGCCCCTCATGAGCTGCTGCCAGTGGGCCTGCCGTAGAGAAGGTGGCCAAACAGAGGACAATGGCGAAGCCTTGCACAGCTGGAAAATCATTTTTCAAAGACCTCCAGGACACAGCAGTTGAGCCTGTCAGCTGATGTTTGATCTGGGGAGTGTGGAGCAGCTGGGGCCAGGGCAGGACTCTCCAGACCCAGTCTGTGGGACTGCAGGTGGGGATAGGGCAGCTGCCTACCCACTCACATTCCAGCCTGTACCCCAGAAAGAAAGGCTGGGCCCCCTCCACTCCAACCCCTCCATGTACAAGGCCCCGCCCACTTTTTTTCTCAGTACTCTCAGAAAGGTGGTGGACAGACTGTAAGAGCCCTGCAGGGAAGCTAGGGAACACTGACCAGCCTGCAAACATTCCCGCCAGGACAGCGTTTCCCAGCTGTATACGGACATATGTATATAGACGTAGGAAATGAAAGGCGTTCAATGAGGAGGGTCTTCCTAAGGAAAGGTGGTGAGAGACCCTTGGCAACAGGAGTGGGTGGGATGAAGCCACCCCGGGGAGTTGTCCTGAAATGGAAACGACAAGATTTATCCAAGTTTATTCCGGCTAAGACATCATCTCTTTTTAATCTCTCTCATTCTTTCTGTAACATAGGAGTTTTCAGAGGCCGTGAGCTGTACCATGACGTCATTACATCGATGTCCAATAGGATGCGTCTGTCTGTATTTCAGAATTTCCCTTATCTGTGGTCTTGCTTCCCACTCTCTCGGTTACCTACAGTGGTATGGAATATTAAGAAAAAAAAATCTCCAGAGATAACTAATGTTTTATCTTAGCATGGTGAAATTTCATGCTGCCCACCAGGTCCCACTCTCTCCGTCTAGCCTCTGAGTATATTGCCTGATCATTCTTTACCTAGAAGCGGTACATAGTATAGACAGACTGCCGCCATAGTGCAGGGTTTTGTGTTTAGTAAACCTTTACTTAGCAGACACACCCAAAGTCCAAGAGTAATGATGACGTTGGCAATCTAGACACAACCAAGAGATGCCGTCTTTGCTTTTTATACTCGAAAAACTGAAAGAAAAGAAAGAGGAAAACTACATATGAAGGTTGCTGAGGTCTCTCACAAGGATAAACCTGCTACCCATGAAATTGCAAAGACCACATCCATTGGAGGTCTTTGCAACATGCCCCCAGGGGGTCATAGGAAGGGCATCCACTGAACTGACTTTAAAATTTTTCTGTTTTAAAATTGTCTGACATGTAAGCATCGATCTACAACCTACATAAACCTGCAGAGAAAGAGAGCCTTGAGTCCTCAATAATTTTTGAGAGTGTAAAGGGGTATCGAGACCAAAATGTTAGCAAACTGCCCCAGACATGCTGTTCTATGAGTAACCAGGCTCAGACACTCTCTGCCTTGCCTAGGACTTTTTGTCTTGTCAGCAAAGACCGCTCTGTGTCTAGCCATCTCTTTTCTCCACTGATCTAAAGTCATCTTCTGGCTGCTAGTGGAAATTATGTTGCTTGCTGCACCACCACCACCTAAAAAAAAAAAATCCATTTTTCTCAATGTCTCTGTGATTTTATGCATTCTTAATATGAACCCATGGGTGCCCTTGGTTCAAGAACTCAGTCAGCAAGAGAGCTCATGTCCTTTGTAACTCTGCATACATACTCAATGTTTTTATATCTCATTTTAAAAATATGATTACAGAGGCCACAGGGTCGGAACCCATGGAGCTGGAGTTATAGCCAATGGGGAGCCACTCATTGTGAGTGCTAGAAACCAAACTCAGGTCCTCTGTAAGAACAATAACCCTCTTAACTCCTGAGCCAACCCTCCAGCCCTTATACCAACATGTTGAAAGTATCTTACTTATCAGATCTTACTAGCCTTCCAAACAAGATGTGAGCTTTAGAACAAGACAGTGTCCCCTAAAAGGCATCTCCCCACCTCTAACTGATCCTCATATAGAGTCTAGACTCTCACTTTGAATGTCATTTAAACCAAAAGGATTAGGAGCGTCAACCATGGGAGGTCTTATTTATCCTGGGCTTCCTGTGAGCTGTGTAGTTTTTAATCCTTGCTGACCAGTTGGTTTTTAATTAATTAATTAATTAATTAATTATTTTATGTATATGAGTGCACTGTAGCTGTCTTCAGGGACATCAGAAGAGGGCATCAGATCACATTACAGATGGTTGTGAGCCACCCTATAGTTGCTGGGAATTGAACTGAGGACCTCTAGAAGAGCAGTCAGTACTCTTAACCACTTAGCATATATCTATCCTTAATTTATTATTATTATTATTATTATTATTATTATTATTATTATATTTGATGTGTGTGGGTGTTTTGCCTGTATTTATGTCTGTCCAATGCATGCACAAAATGCCTTTGGAGGTCATAAGAGGGCGTCAGATCTGATGGAACTGGCGTGGCAAAAGATTGGTAGTTACCATGTAGGTGTTGGGAATTGAACCCAGATCCTCTGGAAGACCAGTTAGGAGCCTTTTAACTGCTTGGCCATCTCTCCAACACCCTTTTCTTTGCATTTTAGCCCATAAATATGTTCCTTTTTGGTTTTAGATTGTGGCCAGGCACTCACGGGCATGCATATATGTGTTTAATATTTTATCCATCATCTCCGTCTGGAGGTGAGTGATGCTTTGAACACGCTTAACCCACCGTGTTGACCTGCAGGTCTCAGCCTTCGTCCTCACAGAGGAGCCAAGGGATATGTTTGCTAAAACCCGAAATACTCGCTCTTTCTAACTCACCAAAGCAGACCCAAAATGCAAAACACTCATTAGATTTTGTTAAAGATCCTAAATTAGAACTAAGCAATTCTGAGAGTGGATTGGTTGTTGCAAATTAAACAGAACTATTTCATTTAAGTTTATGGTCGTGTAGGTTAATTAAAATTTTCTCTCTAGAAATACAGCCCCCAAGACTCTATGTAATTTAACAGGCTCCATGTTCACGCAGAGCGAAAATGGCAGCTTCAATATTTAATTCTTGCTTCATAAACTTTGAAGGCTAAAAACACATTCTCCCGAACTTGTGAATGTTCTTTATGTCAGAAACAACTCGCCAAAGGAGACTCGCCAAAGGAGTTGCTAGGTAACTTGGGGCCCATGGAAGCTTCTGATAAAAATGTATTTAAATCAGATTTCTGGAGCAGATGGGTAAACTGAAGTGGAAAATAAATTCAAATGCTCTGATACTGGCTTTTCATGCCAAAACTAAGATCTCCTTACAGTGAAGGGTTCTTATGGGAGGGGAGGGGGCTGAGGTGGCCTTCCTGCAGAGGGCATCAAGTCTCCTCTCCTTCTCCACGAAGCCATCTGAGATTTGCGAGGCAAAATATTCTTTGGTGACTGGGAAAACTCCATGAGGAAGGAGCCTTGTCTGAAGAAGATGCTAACTTATGTGTCTTGGGAGACAGAAGGGCCGTACATTTGGATGGAGACTGTACAGTCTGTAATGCAGCCATCACCACAGTGAAACAATGAAACCCTTCTATTACCTGAGCTCATACAGAATGAGCTCCAAATGCCCTTTCTCAATATCCTTGCACGTGGCCAGAGATATCAGGAACTGCTGGCAAGAGTTACAGGCCAAAGAACTCTGGCAAAAAAAATAAAAATAAAAAATAAAAAATAAAAAATAAATCTTTTCCTGAAGAAGAGTCGCCTATAAAATGTACCTCTTCACTCAATTCTCAAAACCTTGCAGAGCTGATAAATTTGCACAAAATTATTCAGAAGAAATCTTCATGGAATGTGCGGCTGAGGCAGGAGGGTCACTTGAACCCTGGAGTTTGAGACACTCTGGGTAACTCAGAGAGGACGCCCCACTGCACACCAAACACAAATGAGAGCTGGTAGTTAGCTCAGCTCAGCACCCAAGGAAGACAGAACTAAATCCCTGGGACTGGTACATCTCTCTGGAGAACTGTAGGAAGGACAGGCAGTTATGGAAGGCAGATGCAAACCACAATGGTGGCTTAGGGACCTGCTGGCAAAGACAAGATGTGTCCTAGGTTCTTCCCTGAACTATTTACTGAATTACAGCAGAAAACTTGTGGGTTTTTTGTTTTGTTTTGTTTTTGTTCTTTTTTGTAGGTGAGAATACTGAAGCACCAAGGGCCCTTGTAAGTCAGAGGGACTGCATAGCTAGTGGGTGACATGACTGCCATTCAGATGCAAAACTTTGGCCACCACTTTCTCAGGAGACTTAGGGACCTTGGGAGAGAGTGGTACGAAAGTCCTCTCTCTCTCTCTCTCTCTCTTTTTTTTTTTTTTTTTTGGCTAAATGAAGTACACACTTGTTAAGATGTTAGCAATATCTGTCAAAATATTAAGTGAACATGTCAGATGACTCAACAAAAACATATTTGTGACAGGAAATAAAGCTTGGAAACAACTTAGTATTTGGTAACGGGTGGGTTGGACAATTTCTAGTAAAACTACATAATTGGATGCTATTCACTCACAAAAAGGAATGAGAAAAAAATCTATATTGACATATGGAAAATGCTCTTTCAATAACACAAAAAATAAGTTACTAAACATAAATTGCACAGAAGAGCACATCTCTGTGAGTCTAGAAGTGGACATTATTTGTTTCTGTTCACGGTGGACTTTTGGGTGGAATGGTGAGAATGGCTCTTGGTAGGGGGGAAGACATAAACTCATATAAACTTTACACTTTGTTCTGTTCTCAGCTCCCTGATTTTTTTCCCTTAATAAGTAAGTATGACTTTTGTAATAAGAGGAAGCATTTTCAAGAAAGCCCTTTGAACTTAAAAGATAATGGAAGGGTTTTATAACAGAAAAGAGAAGTGGGTCAGGATCCGAAGGGAAGGCAGTTGATGATTAAGGAGCTAATGATGACCAAAGGTCGCGTGTGCCTCCCTGTTAATTGCCAAGGCAGACTCAGGAAGAACTGGAGCATTGGACAGAGTGCACCTTGAAGACCAAAAAGGGACCTCTTCCTGGTATCCTGGGCAACTTGTCAAAGCAACGCCCAAATGCTCTGATCTCTTCTCAACTCTTTCTGGAGGTGCTGGGGTCTTCCCCTCATCACTGTCGGGGTCACAGGAAGCCAGCTCAGGTGGGAAGAGAGGCACCACCACCCTACTGCCATCTCCACCTCCACCATCACCACCTCCACCACCACTCCTCCAAAAAGCATGGCTGCTGGAAACCATTCCATCCGCTGGCTGCATGGAGGTCCGTCAGTGACAGCTGTAGCCCTTTCCACATGGAAATATTCTCCCTCTGATATGGAGGCAGATTGCGTTTGCCTGGCTAATCCTGCCATACACTGGAGAAACTAGAAAAGGCCCCAACTATCCATATGTGCTCTGGACTCTAAAAGGAAGGAGCCCACCAGTGAATGCAGGGCTTTTGTTTTTTTCGACTCTGCTCTCTCTAATAATGTCAACATGGCTGTTATTGTTTGATTAGTTTTTGTCTGCTCAAAAGCCATTCCAGACCACTTTTTTTTTGCTAAAGATGATGGAAGAATTCTTATAGATCTTTCCTTTAAGTTCCTAGTTTGTCTGGGTAGGATTATAGTTTATATGTTTTCATCCAAACACCCAATGTCTATTTGGTTTGTACTGTACAAATAGCAATACCTATTTTAAAATATCTCAGTGTCTAATTAGCTGAGATACTCAGTCCTGTCTTCCAGGTATGCCTCTCTCAAAAGACTTTGAAGGTTAATCAGGAACCTCACTGACGTATCTTATATTGTCTAGCACACTTTGTAACTTTGTATTCCAACTGTTACAGCAGTAAATAACCAGCTAAACCCAGACACAGTGAGGTAGAAATCAGGTCTGACCTTGACTTTACTATGCACTTGAGCCTGGGATTCCCCAATAATCTGATTAAGTGTTCACAGGAATTTGCTTAACAATGTCTACACAGATGTTCAGGAAAATTAGACCCTTGATCCACCTTTGATTAATAAGGGAAGAACCTGACAGGCTCTGTTGTAGTCTTTTTATCCCTTAGATAGAAAATTTTGTTGCACATTCAAAACACCTATATCTCTGACAAGCTGGATGTGGATAATGCCCATTACAGATTTCCTCTGTAAGAAAGATTGGAGTAAGGCATATGAGCACCCTTAACAAGGTTAGGCACAGCAGATGAATACTTTGTAAGTCTCAAGCTAATGCCCATGAGCAGCCCACACAGTGACTTAAGGGAGCATGGACAAACAAGAATGGCTTGTCTTCTGGATGGCAGTGGGCATCAAGAGGCGAGGCACAGATATATATTGTAATATGTGAGGCCAGACAGCAACAGATAAAAATGGCCCTGTTCCCTTTTACATTGTATCATTCGCTTGTGAAATTTTTGTTACAACCATTGGCCTTGGTTTCTGGGAGGACCTAGAGTAGCTTCTGTAAAATCGAGGGGACTAATGAGATGGCTCAGCGGGTAAGAGCACTGACTGCTCTTCAGAAGGTCTTCAGTTCAAATCCCAGCAACCACATGTGGTGGCTCACAACCATCCATAATGAGATCTGATGCTCTCTTCTGGTGTATCTAAAGACAGTTACAGTGTATTTACATATACTAATAAATAAATCTTTTTTAAAAAAAGGAGGAACCCAGGGGCTCAGTGGAACACATGCATTTGTGTAAATTTGTGTGTGTGTGTGTGTGTGTGTGTGTGTGTGCATGTGTGTAGAGGTCAGAGGACATCCCCAAATATCCCTCTTCATGTATCCCCCATCTTTTATTTGAGACAAAGTCTCTCACTGGCCTTGAGCTTCACCCAATGGGCTTCACCCAGCTAGGGTAGCTGGCAAATGAACCTTAAGGACCCTCCTGTTCCCATCCCCCATCCTGTCTTTGTATGTGGGTTCCAAGTATCTAAACTAAGTCATCCAACTTTTAAGGCACACATTTCATCATCTGAGTCATCTTCCAGCCTTCAGTAGAACATCTTTTGGGTGACAATTTCAATGCCCAAGAATTATAAATTGGTAACTGCAGCAACCTCAGTCCAAAGAGACTATAGAAACCCAGTGTCCGGGTGTCATTAGACAACTCCTCACTTGCTGGACAGCAGGCTGGATTAGCTGAGGTGTTAGCAGAGAGTGAGGGAAACTTCGATGACTGACATGAGATGATAAGAATCAGTTAGGGATCAAAACCATTTGTAACAGTGGAAAATGGACCTCAGAAGGACATTAACCTTTTTACACTGAGTCCTGAAGGCTCCCTGAAGAAGAACAAATCAGCATAAGGTGGCAGAGGACATCAGAGTTGGATGTCTATCTAAAAAGAATCATGGAAGACTCCTGCTCTGCCTCCGTGGCTTTTGCACACGGAACTAAATGCAAGCCAGTCACACAGGTGCATGAAATAAAACTGTTGAGAGAGAAGGCAGCAAGTCCGGAGGTTCTGAGGCAGAACCATGTTTAGTGTGATGAAGGAGTCTCCTGGGGCCAGAGGGGCATCACCAAGGAGATAGTGAGAGGTAATCAGGAGGTAGCAGGGTCTAACCAGAAGGATGTGCACCTAGAGTGGGGACCATGAGCATCATCTACAGATTCTGAGGAAAGGGTATATTTTATGTCATGCAGAGATCCCTGTCACTCTAGGAAGTGGCTAAGGAGATCAAGAATGAAAGCAGTAGTCATGAGACCCCTGCAAAACAGTGTTTGGACCTTGTATTAGATGGACTTTTGGGGTGCATAGAGCAGAAGCTCAGCCTCAGGGCTGACCCGGCTGTTCCCAAGCAAACAAAGCCAAACCTCTTCTACTTCTTCCAGTCCTTTGTAAAGTATGACAGCCCAGTGAGTACAGGGCAAATGCTCAGAAAGCCTTAGAACTTCCTGATTTAAATAGATCCCTGGACTTGGCTAAGAATTAGTGGAAGCAATGTCTCAACACTGAAAAACATAAACAGCCCATGGTTTCAGAACCAGACCGCCATCTTCCTCACACACCAGCAAGCATGCATCTCACATGTGTGTGCTTTAATCCTCTCAATGACTCATCCAGGTGAAGTTCGGCTATACAAGTTTGCAGATGACAAATCAGATTAGAGGAAGGGAAGTTGAATAATTTGTTAGTGTCCTCTATAGAGTAAAAAAAGGTCAGAGACTTACGTTTCGACTAGAGACTGACGCCAGAGCCAGTCCTCAATGGCTAGAACTTGTACTCCTCACCATAGTGAACTCTGGGAGATAGTTACATCCTCTGGTGGCCTCGTCTTATATTTATGGTTTTTTCCAAAGTTTCCTATGAAAAAAAGAACTAGTGTTAACAGGCTTAAAGGCCACAATTGCTGGGAAGAAAATAACAAAGCCGGTGATTCTATTTTTTTATTAGGGTGTCCTAAGTTAGAAAGATCCTTCTGCTCCCAGAAGATTCTTCTATCTGATGGCGAGAGTGGGCGGGTATTTCATTCGGAGCTCCTTTGATGATGTCTGCAGTAGTTCTCCTGCTGCGTGACACTGTCTCTCGGAATTCATGGCACTGCCTTACCCATACTTTAAAAGTCATTAGCTTAGTTGCATCCCGGAAGAAGGAAAGAAACAGCTGTGTGATCTACCCATGAGATAAAGTTGTCTGCCCCACACGAGTTCAGCCCTTTTCTTGTGCTGGCTGTGAGCCTGTTCTCATGCTGGGGAGGAAAGGCTCATTATGGCTCTGGGTAACCAAGAAGCAGGGCTGGGGGGAAGGGGAAGAAAGAAACCAAAGGCCCAGAGTGTTCCCACCAAACTGTATTCTGAAAAGTCTGCTGCTGAGCATTTACTCGAGTCACCTGGCTGCTGCTTTCTTGTTTTTTTTTTTTTTTTTTTTTTTTTTTTTTTTTTTTTACAGTAGAATTGTGTGGATTCAGGTGACTCTTGTGTACCGGAGTATTGCCCACTGGTGTCAATAGACACAAGTCATAGGCCTGGTGGACATATAAAATTACACAGGCAAAGGGAGCAGACAGTGGGGCCGAGGAAGTGGCTCAGCTGCCGATGTTCTTGTCATGCAAACATGAGAACTGAGTTCAAGCCCCAGCACTCAATAAAAGCTCAGCATAGCCGTGAATACCTGCAATGCTAGCACAGAGGAACGGAGACAAGGGAAGCCCTGGGCTTTGCTGGAAGCCAGTCAAGCCAAATCATCATTTTGAGCTCAAAATTCAATGAGAGATCTTGTTTCAACAAACACAGTGGAAAGCAATTGAAGAAGATACCCAACATTGCCTTTAACACCCCCCTCCACACACACATGCTCACACATCCCTATACACACACATCCACACATTCACACACACATTCACACACTCACATATTCACACATACACACACAAGCAGTCACACATACACACATTCACACACATGCACTCACACATGCACATGCACTCACACACACAGACACACTCATACACACTTGCACATGCACACACAAACTCATAGCAGCACACAGTCCAGACTGTTCACAGCTTTCATATCTGCTGACTCTGCAGCTCTTCTAGAAGCACAATGGAGTACCACACCTCAAAAACTCTGTTAAGCTTTGAGCCCTGCGCTGTCCCCCTTTGTCCTCCACTTCAGTCATTTTGGCCACCCTCACTGTTTGCTTTGATGAACTTCTGCCGTTGAAGTTGCTGTGCCCAGTGTGAGTGGCATTTCAGCCTTGATTCCCCGGGTAACTAGCATCCTTGCCTACATTAATGTGTCAACGGCATATGGTGCAAATGGCCTGTCGTTGGGTCTCAGAATCAGATCAAACTCTCTGCCAGGCTGCTGGCTGCATTGGCATGATGCCTACAGTCCCACTGCTTGAGGAAGGGGAGCAATGTTGTTGGAAAACTACTCGGAATGAACTTTCTTGTGCAAACCAGAATCTGGCTTTCCGCCATCCTTCATTTTTCTTCCCCCTACTGGTATAGGAGTTACAGACAGATTCTCTGGGCTGGCGAGATGGCTCGGCGGGTTAAGGCCCATGTCAATGAGCCTGGCAACCTGATTTTGATCCCTGGAGCCCCCTTGATAAAAGGAGAAAAGAGACAATCAAAAATTGTCCTCTGATCTCCACAGGTGCACCATTGCACGTGGGTGCTCCTCCCTCCACACACACAATGCACAGAATAAATACATGATTAAAGGAAGTTTAAAAGGAAAAAAAAAATGTTTTCATCCTGCAGCTGAGCGCCTAAGATCAACATTTTCCCAAATTAGTTTCATTGCATTGTCTCATGATGGTTCCGATCTTGCTTTGTTTCCTTAAAAGCAAGTATGTATCTTGTGAGTTTCCAACAACGTTGCATTTGGGCTTCTTAAAAGCCCTCATCAGCAGTTCTCAACCTGTGGGGTGCAACCCCTTTGGAAGTTGAATGATCCAGGGATTGTCTAAGACCATAGGAAAAGACAGATATTTACATGACAATTCATGACAGTAGCAAAATTACAGTTAGGAAGTAGCAACAAAAATAATTTTATGCCGGGCGGTGGTGGTGCACGCCTTTAATCCCAGCACTTGGGAGGCAGAGGCAGGCGGATTTCTGAGTTCAAGGCCAGCCTGGTCTACAAAGTGAGTTCCAGGACAGCCACGGCTATACAGAGAAACCCTGTCTTGGAAACAAAACAAAACAAAACAAAATAATTTTATGGATCACTACAGCAGGAGGTGTTGAAGCATGAGGAAGAGTGAGAACCTCTCCCCTAGGGCTGGAGAGAGGACTCAGTGGTTGAGAGCTCTGCTGCTCTTCTAGAGGGCCTGAGTTCAATTCCCAGCACCCACAGGGTGTCTCACAACCATCTTTCATGGGATCTGATGTCCTCTTCTGTCATGCAGGCATACATACAAATGGAGTGCTCATATATGTAAATAAACTGGGAGAGAGGGGAAGAGAGAGGGAGAGGGAGGGAGAGGGAGGGAGAGGGAGGGAGAGGGGGGAAAAGGGGAAAAGGGGGAAAGGAGGAAAAAGGGAGAGTCTGCCCTATGTGGTTATTGGTCCCATTCTTTTACTCAAGAAAGCTAAGGCTTGGGGACTTTTGAACATGGCCAATCACATAGAAAACTCAAGTCCCTCTGACTCTCCAGCCCAAACATTATTCCAGTTTTCCAAGTGTAGACCTCAGTTGTCTTAAGCAGAGGCAGACATAGCGCATACACATCCAAACTTATAAGCCCTCCCTGAGATTCCAGAAGCAGCCAACAGTTGCTGGAGCCCTTGGGTTGAGTATGTACCTGGAAGTTGTCAGGGAGGGATGCAGAGTTTGGGGAGTCATGGCCATCCTGGGGTGTAGGTTTCTGGTAAAGCATCAGTCTCTGAGTTAGCCATGATCCTGAGCCACTCCTCACCCCTGCTCCCATGGGTAGCTCCTCGTTCCTGGTCCTATAAGTAACTCCAGTAAACTCTATAGTTCACCAAGCTGGACTCGGATAAAATAATTCCTTGAGCCTCTTATTGCCCTCTCTTTCTGGGGTGAATAGAAATGGTCTTCCCAGGACAAATCATGTATCAATGGTATCTAGAATTACCATGGCGGGACCACCCTAGCTGGTTACTCATTCCCACCCTTGCCTTCTACTTTGCAAGAATGTTGCTATCAAAATGCTTCCCAGTTATTTGTTCCTCAAGTAAAATTCTTTACCTTTTTCAAGGTCTCCAAGAAATCTGAAAATTAGTCCTGTCCACTAATGGCTTCTTGTATCAAATTCCTTACAGTGGGAATAATATGATTTTCACAGGAATGACTTACTTGTTCACTCAACCAGGTAATATATAATCTGACATTTAAATATACACAGGGCTACAAGCACCCATGGCGAGGACTGAGTCACATCCTGTCTCTGCTCTCAGTCCTATTCCAGGGCACTCTCTGGCCAGTTCCTTTTGCTTCTGTCTGCACCTTCCAGAAATGCACGTATAAGCATGTGTTCTCTAAAGTACTGCATTAGCAACTGTAAAAAATCTCAACATATATTAGCAATTATGTAAGTGGAACTATACTTAGCAGTCCCCCCCCCCCCAAGACTGGGTCTCACTATGCAGCCCAGGTGGACTTCAAACTCATGATCCTCCTGCCTCAGCTTCTGAAATACTGGGATTACAGGCACGTGCCCCCATGAAGCTTGTACTAGGTACTTTGTATGTGTTGTATATTGAATTATCCTGACATCTTTATGAGGCATGTGCTTCTGATATACACAATTTACCAACAAGGAAACTGAGACCAAGAAAGTCAAGGAGCTTAGCCACGACTGCAGCTGACTCTGGGCAGCCTAATGCAAGGCTCAGGCTCTTGACTGCCAAGCTTTGTGCTCTAGAATGACTCCTAGTTGTATCATATATACAAGTTCCCTAATTGTAGCAAAGATATTTAGGAACAAAAGAGGCTGTTGGGGCCAGGGGAATGACCATGCCCTTGGGAACCAAATCCTGGCTTTAAAACTTACTCGCTATGAGAACTCCACCTCCTTGACTGGAAAATGATGGAACCAAGAATGACCTTGGACCTGAAGAAGGGTAGGAATAAATATCAGGGAATATATTTGAGAAGGAACTGTCACAGAATAAATATCAAGAAATGGCAATTACCTGTATCTTGAGGGATGCAGGTGGAATACTGGGTAGGAGCCCAGGCAGATCTCAAACTTGCTATGTAGATTAGAGTAGATGGCCTTGAATGCTTCTTCCAGCTCCACCTCCTAAATGCTCAATTACAGGTATGTAGCACCAGAGTCTGCTGCTTCTCAGTATGTTAAGAACTTGCATGAATATTGCTTTATACAACCGCTTTATGGTAGTTTCTTTTTTAAGATTTATTTTATGTGTATGAGTGCACTGTAGCTGTCTTCAGACACATCAGACGAGGGTGCTGGGTCTCATTACAGATGGTTGTGAGCAAGCATGTGGTTGCTAGGATTTGAATTCAGGACCTCTGGAAGAACAGTCTGCTTTTAACCACAGAGCCATCTCTCCAGCTCTTAGGATAGTTTCTTTAATGGAAACAAATCACATTTTCCAGTATCAGCTGTTCTTGGTGACAATTGCCACAGAACAAGTCTAGCTTTCCCCACGGCACACAGAGAAACCTGAAAATTAATATAAGGTCTGGCTCAGGAAACAACAGTTGGACATTTAAATGAAAAGGTGTGTGTGTGTGTGTGCATGTGTGTCTGCTTGCATGTTTAGATAAATAGATAGACAGATAGATATATACATAGATAGATAGATACATAGATACTTAGATACATAGATACATAGATAGATACATATAGGGGAAAGAGAAGAGACAGATTAGCCTAAAAATTATACTACTGTAAACTGACTGGAGTGAACAGATGTACAGGAGGAGTGAGCGAGTACCTTGGAACATCACCTAGAACATTCTCTCTATATCTTCTCAGTATAATGTCTTCACTTCCTTCTCCTCGAGTCTCTCAGGATCCTTCAATCAACCCTCACTATCTCTTTTTATCTTTTTTGCCTTGAGCTCAGGAAGGAACCCAGATGACATCTGTCACTCCTGACTCTCCCTAATAAGTGCTGGGATCACAGGCATGCAACCCACTGCCACTTACCACTGTGTTTTTAATTTTTTCATAATAGCTACACCTCCAATCATGTTATAGTTAACGTGCTATTCTAATTTCCTTTATGTTTCTGTGACTTAAAACAACAACAACAACCCTCTAACCAAAAGCAACTTTAGGTAGAGAAGGGCTAATTTGTCTTCCAGGTCAGTCCATTGTTGAACAAAGTCAGGGCAGGAGCTCAAGGAACCCGGAGGCAGGAGCTATGGAGGGATGCTGCCTGTGAATCATTCACACACATTCTGCTTCTTCTTACTTAGCCCAGGACTACCTGCCCAGAGAACGGTGCCCATGGTCAGCTGGGCCCTGCTGTAACAATTACCAATCTAGACAACCCCTCATAGACAAACTGATAAAGGCAAGTTCTTAGTTAAGACTCCAATTCCAACAAATTATTTGCTGTGTCAAGTTGACAGTTGATGTTAACTATGACACCTGATTGCTACAATTGTCTTTCGTTGTCTGACTCCTCTACAGAGTGACCATTAGGAAACAAGGCGTTTTGTTTTGTTGGTTTTGTTGTTGTTGTTTTTCTGATTCTGAATACTCAGAGCAGAACCCAGCACGTGGTAATTCAGGAGGAGTAATTCAGATGAGACACTGAGGTGAAATGCTAGGGAGAAAGTCTGGAGGTGGTCTTTTCTGTTTCAAACCACATCTTTCTCCTAGATGACAGTTTTAATGATGGCGGCATTAATGCCGTTGCAGAATGGATTGGCTATGGAAGAATCCAGGTAAATCTGAAGACTGTTGCACACAGACAAGATGACTGAACCACGGAAGTGACAGGGAAAGGCGGGAGGCAGCTCATGGATGTGGATGGCTAGGCCGAGGTTTTTCAAATTTTTGTTTAAGTACCCGGGACTGCTGTCAGTTTATCTAGTGAAATAAGATCCGTGATCAATGTGCAAAGACGGAGATTTCAGACCTCATTATATACAAACTGAAGATTACTCCTGTGCTGTCAGGGCAGCATTTGACACGCCAGAGGAAACAAAAGGAGCTGTGTCTCAGGTCCCCTCTAGTTCTAAAGATGTGGAGATGTGTGGGTGCGGGTGCTAATTTTTGGTTGGATGTTAAAGTCTGAGCATGTCCAGAGACACGTGGCTAGGGAAACCTACACCCCGTTCACAATTTCGGGTGGCAATCCCAATGACAATGAATTCAGTGTGGTACTTCCTGCTGCCGTCTGCTTTTCTTGTCTCCAAACAAAGGAAGCCTCTGACTTTTCCTAGGGTCCCTTCCATCTGACAGGCTCCTATAGTGTCTTTCCTGTTGCTTAAACCTTACCATCGATCTTTTTCCACCTCTGCAGATATACTCACGTCTCCCCACTCTAATGAAACTCAATGCAAATCTTCCAACAGATTCTTGAGCCCGTTTGCTACTGGACAGTGCACCCCCAAACTGTGAATGAATCCCTCTGAGCAGTTCTAGTTCAGAAGTCCCTGAGAAGAAATATAAGGGCTACACAGTCTTCCTCTTTGTGCCCATGGGGCTGGCTTGGCAGAGCACCGTTGGTCACTTATTGACAGTTCTAAAACAACAATGCATGGATAATGATATAGATCTATAGAGACTAGTCAACCGGAGTCATTGCAGATCCAGCCAAGGATGGTCTCACATGCCTGAGAATCAGCAGAAGTTTAGTTACAGTGACATCACTCATGTGACTATGTTAGCACAAACCCGTCCTCACAAAGGTGGGATGAAAGCAGAGAGGGAATGAAAGGAGAGGGGATGGGGAGAGAGAAGAGAAAGAAGATGGGGAGGGGGAGGGTGGAGATGGAGAGGTTGAGGGAGAAGAGGGAGAGGAAGATGGGAGTGTGAGAGAGGGAGCAGTGAGACTTCGGGTCTCTTGGGCTGACACCATATTTCTACCTCCTGCCTCATTCAGCTTACAAAAGCAAGTCATAAAGCCAGCCTGGGGTAGAAACTTGCTGGACAAGGGAGCTGCAAGGTCACACTGCAGAGTATGAATTGGGAGTTGGATTTGGCTCTGAGAGCATCAGACTGGACCTTCCTGGGCCTTAGGCTTCTGCACCGAGTCTTCCTCTCTTCAGATCCCAGCTTGCAGAGAGGCCAGCTCGATGTCTCTGGTTTTGCCTATTTCCTCACCAGGTAGCCAGTCACTCCTCCTCCAGAATGACCTCATCTGATCCATTCCCTCCATCTTGATGACATTCAAAACAACAGCTCAAGTACTGAAGACATTCTTTGGCACAACCTGACAGGTGTGTCCACACCCCTCCCTTGGCGCCCCTGACTCTGTCCACCCCTCCTCACATCCCTCCTCACCTCTGTGCCTGACTGGCGCCTCTTGTGCTCACTAACAATGCTGGTGTTCTCATGTTCCTTTCCTCTCACCCTTCGCCTCCCTCTCCATGCATAGTGTCTTCCGGAATTTAAATCCGTCAGGTGGATGCTGCTTGCATGTGTCGTTACTCTAACTAATCTCCATCCTGCCAGATGTTGCCATAGGCTGCTCCTCAAACACATGTCAAAAACAAAGCAGAACGTCCTTTTCCAAAATAGGACTCTGTCTCTCTGGTTTCTGTGTGCAGTTTTGTGATTCATCCAGCTAGACGCTGAAAATTATCCTTCACTCCCTTTGCTCCGGGAACATGCAGCCCCCCAAGAGCTGGTCCTGTCAATTACGCATTCTGGGTTTCTCTCAGGCTACCCTGGCTGCTGCTGCCTGAGTTCTCATCTCTTTTCTGTTGCTCAGTCCAGGGCCAGAGCCTTTCATTTGGTCCCCATGGCCCTTTTCTGCAGCCAGAAATCTTCCTGAAATGCATAAGCAGCTGTTAGCCCTCTGCTGCTTACAGTGCCCCTCACTCACTTCTGCCAGGATAACATCTGAATGCATTGCATTAAAGATCATTGGTTGTGAGAAAGAAAGAAAGAAAGAAAGAAAGAGAGAGAGAGAGAGAGAGAGAGAGAGAGAGAAAGAAAGAAAGAAAGAAAGAAGGAAAGAAAGAAAGAACGGAAGGAAGGAAGGAAGAAAGAAAGGAAGGAAGGAAGGAAGGAAGGAAGAAAGAAAGAAAGAAAGAAGGAAAGAAAGAAAGAAAGAAAGAAAGTGTGTGAGAGAGAGTGAGAGAAAGAAAAAAGAGAGGAAGGAAGGGAGAGAGAGAGAGAGAGAGAGAGAGAGAGAGAGAGAGAGGTGTTCTATCCCATTTTAGAAAGAGAACTGTCCTCATAAAGAGTAAGGGGGGGGTATCTTACAAGTTCAACCTGGGAGCTAGTGATCATCAGGGACAATAGCTCAGGTTCACTGGCTCATCCCTCACTGCTTCCGGAACCATCTTCTCTGTTGCCCCATTTTCCTGCAAATTCTACTCCTCCACCTCTCCCCATGTTCATCAATGGGTGTGGTCCCCACAGGCTTCTTCATGTAAGACTACCTAACTTTGAGAATAAATGTTAGGAAGGAAAACTCTAATCTGGTTAATCATGGATCAAATGTTCAACTGTTGTGCCTACAGAAGGATGAAGCGCCTTCTGAGAGAGGCAAAGAGCACTCTCCATCCAGCAAGACAAGTCTACCATGTTTGTGGTGGTGCGGTGTGGCGTCTCCAGGCTCCTCTGTGAGCATTTCTCTTGCTACAATGTATTATTCACTCCAAAAATGGAGATCTACTCTCCATCCCCTAAATGCACCACACTGCTCTGGTCCTCCCGTATCCTCTTCCGCATTGTTTCTTCTCTGAGACAAAGAATCCCATAGCCCAGGCTAGCCTCAATCTATGCAACTGAGGAGCCTGACTGTCTGGTCCCTCCAGTGGTATGAATACAGGTCCTACCAGTGTGCCTGGTTTGTTGTAGTACTGGGTCTTCTTGCATACCAGGCACTCTACCAGCGGAGCTGTACCCCTAGCTCTGTGCATCTCCTGTCCCCAATATCCCATAATATGTTTGCACGTCTGAGGAATAGAAGGCAGTGATAACTGGAGGCTGGCTGAATAAGGAGATTCGAGTTTATTCACACCTGCTGCATGCCTAGCTTGGGGAAGCCCAGACCCACATGCCCAGTGACGAAGCACTGTGACAGTAAGGGGCAAGCAAAGCTGAAGTGAGGGGAAGTGGGGAAAACTCCTTATTGGGATGCTTAAACCCCAGATTTGTGTTTCTGTGATGTAGATGAAAAATAGATTAGCCAGTATCCATGGAAGTGGGATGGTAGGGGATCGCCTGGCATGCGTGCGGTGTCCACTCTAGGCTACTTACTCATGCACTGTGACAGCATAGCACTCTGGTCTGTTTTGAGTTTTCTTTCATCATGCTGAGTGTCATGGTTCCTAACGTGCTAACCCACCATGTCGACTTTAACATCCAAGTCCGGCGTTTTGTGATGTTTGTTTGTTTGTTTGTTTGTTTCTTTATTTTTCTCTAAAAAGTACTTTAGAAAATCAGAAGTCCATCTTAAGTGGCTTACTTTAAGTGACATCTTCTGTAATCAGATCTCCCACAGTACTCAGCATGGAAGCCTGCTTCAAGCCCTCATCTCTCAATGCACTACACTACAGGTAGACAGTTCAGTGGACCCAGCCACAGAGGAGTTAGGGTGTGTGTGTGTGTGTGTGTGTGGAGGGTGTATGTGGGGGTGGGTAGGGAAGGCAGGCCGTGGGTCATTGCAAATAATCTTAAAGTCCAGTGGCCATGCTCCCAAGGCACTGTGGGAAAGGATGGCATTTAGTGAGTCACTGCTGGGCTTTTAGTCCCAGTCAAGGGTTGTGGCATTGGATAACTTTCTCCCTATCTGTCTGTCTGTCCATCTATCTGTCTATCTATCTATCTATCTATCTATCTATCTATCTATCTATCTACCTACCTGTGTGTGGTTATTCACTTGCCACAATGTGCATACAGAGGTCAGATGACAAACTTGAAAGAGTTGGTTCTCTCCTCACAGTGTAACCTGGACGAAACCCAGTGGATTCTGGACTAACCTGAATAGCAAGTATTCTTAACCACTGAGCCATCTCGCTGGCCTAAGACTCTCTAGCTTTCTGAGCCCCTTTCCTTGTCTATGCCACAGGCCACTGACCTTCCCTTCGAGGCTCAGTCGGCAATGTCTGAAAAGCCAAGAGCAAATGTTAATTTCCAAAGGAGGGTGCCGCTCCTACATCGAGACCTATTCTCTGGGAATGTGAAAAGGAGTATTAAAAAAAAAATCTTTAAAAAGTGGCCCTGTGTGATGGCACCAATGGCGGAGAAGGGATGTTCTGAGAAGATATCTGGCCGTGGTTAGTAACAGGAGTGCCAAATCGGACAGCCAGGTCATCCATCTGGAGCTGGAGTTCCCCTCTTAGTAGGCAGTTCCCTTTCCAACGGCAGCAGTTTCTTCAGTGGAGCCAAGAATCACCCAGGGTGGGGCTTATTTGGGGCACCTATTGTGATCTGAATGTTGAATGCCCCTTCACATGTTTGAATACTTGGCCCTCAACTGAAGGCCGAGGAACCGCGGAGGTCAGCAGCAAAGGAGCAGCACCAGGTGACTAAATTCAGCGGGTTAGAACTGCCGCCAGTTAGTCCATCTTCCTTCTACCAGCACTCGCTGTAAACTTCCGCATACAACAAACACCAGCAGCTTCATGGGCTTGTGGGGTTGGGTTGTGGTTCATGGGGAGCTCAGTACAAGGCATAATGCATGAAATGTCATTAACACACATCCTTTACTCCCATCCTAAAAGCAACGTAGAGGGTCCTCGCCAACCAACAGGGCGCAGGTGCCAGCGGATGTAACCCAGACAGCAGAAAGAAGTATGGGCCAAAGCAGTCAAGCAATCACATGGCAAATCTACATAGGCTTGTTCTTTTCATGTAATCAGGAAAATTATGCAATTAATGCTTGAAAGTGAATCTGAAGGAAATTAGAGCAGGCAAACAGTCCCTTCATGCTAATGCCATGTGACCTCACAGTGTGCCACGTGACCTCATAGCCATCCCTTCCTGTTAACGCCACGTGACTTCACAGCCACCACAGCCATTTGGTTGCTAGGAAGATGATGCCCAGAGAGCCTCATTAAAACTTTCCTGACAATAGCTCTATGGCCCATGTTTTCTTTTCCTTCCCTGTGAAGTTCCCCAACTTGCTTCAGAATGGAGACCTTCAAGTAAGCTACACTAGAGTCTAATTAATAGCCGTGCTGCCTCAGTTTCCTGCTTTGTTGCCCACCTCGGTGAAATCTCACCATGCTGAGAGTTCACTGGATGAGAGTACCCAGTCCTTTCTCACTCGTTTGTTTATTCTGCCATTTTTCCTTTTTTGGAGGTACCCTGCAGAAGCTTTCTAGAAAACGGAATTCGTTTGAAGTTTATCTAGCTCCCTCCAGTCTGTTGACCTCCTGGTATCCTTTTTAATGTGAGGTGTTTGAACGTAGCCGCCTTCATCCATGAAACCAAAGGATAAATATTTTATTCTAAAGTAAATTGTGTTTGCAACTGATTGGTTGGCCTAGAGGTCCTAATGGGAACAAAACTCAGGGTGACATAGATTGTGAAAACAGATAGTAACTTCACTGATGTAAGGATTTCTCTTCTTCTCAATGCTGGTTAACCGTCTCACGCAGGCTTTCTGTGTTGTGACATGTTGCTATTCTTTTACAGTAAGTCTTTTGCCATTCTCCTCTCCCCACTAATTAGCAAGGGTGCTAGCTGACCCCCCTGCAGAGGTGAGCGATCTTGACTTCACTACACCTAAAACCAGGACAAGCCCCTCCTGCAGTCCCTCTCCAGGGTCCTTGTGAAAATACTTGGCTTCCTGTTGACTTTTTGATGTGACACATGTCATCTAGCAGCTTTGTGTAATGCAAACACTTTTTCTAGATACATTTTTTATATTAAAAATATATATCAGCGGTGAGCATCCATTCTAATGACGCATTTGCCATCAAGGCTTGTTGATGATGTCAAAACCAGGAACAATAACTCCTGAGTAGCTGCACTGGGTTAACCCCAGTTAGGATGTTAAGCAGATTTTCAGATTTGATTGACAGAACCCTTTCAGCACAACCCTGGAAAACTATTAGGGGAACAGAATCTTATGACGGCACTGGGCCCGTAAGGGTTGAACACAGACATTCATCTGATCAGCATTGTGCTGGGCTCCTACTGTTTCCACTGTGAGGAGTGACTTGCTCCCAGGGTCACTTCCTAATCAATAATGGTACCTTCGGAAAATGTCTGAAAAAAATCAGACCTAGATTGAAGTCTGAGAGGCAAAATCCTGGATTTTTTTTTTCTTCCAGAAATTCTTATTCCAACAATTCTTTTAATGAGAGGAAGAGGAGGAGGAGGAAGAGGAGGAGGAGGAAGAGGAGGAGGAAGAGGAGGAGGAAGAGGAGGGAGAGGAAGAGGAGGAGGAAGAGGAGGGAGAGGAAGAGGAGGAGGAAGAGGAGGGAGAGGAAGAGGAGGAGGAAGAGGAGGAGGAAGAGGAGGAGGAAGAGGAGGAGGAGGAAGAGGCAGAGAAGGCAATGGGGCTCTGAGAGGCAAGAGGTTGAATAAAAGCAGGCTCCATAGCAAGTTTGCTGCCTTTCTTTACTTCATCCTTGCTCCGTTACTGCAAAACTTCTAAATTCAAACAAGGCTGACTTTTCCCTCAGCTGCTCAATCAATTTCTCAAATCAGGAAATGAATTCCTTGACCTTCTGCACTTCCTCCTCCCAATCCTCCCCCTCTTCATCGTCCTCCTTGTCATCCTCCTCCTTCCCTCCTCGTCTTTTTCCTCTCCCTCCTCCTCCTCTCCTTCCTCCTTCCTCCCTCCTCCCCCACCTCCCCTCCTCTCCCTCTTCATCATCCTCCTTGTCATCGTCCTCCTCCTCTCTTCCTCTTCCTCCCCTTCCCTCTCCTCCTCCTCCTCCAGTTATATCTATTTCTATTTTACACGTATGAGTGTTTTGTACCACTTCCAGCCGGGTGCCAGTGGAGACCAGAATGGCGGGGGGGGGGGTTGGGGGGGATTTGGGGGGGTTGGGGGGGGTCGCTCTGCTAGAACTGGAGTTACAGAGCTGCCATGTGGGTTCTGAGAATTGAACTCATATCCTCTGGAAGAGTAGCCAGTGTTCTTAACTGCTGAGCCATCTCTCCAGCCTTGCTCCACCCCATTCTTTTTCTTTTCTTAGATATTTTCTCTATTTACATTTCAAATGTTATCCCCTTTCCTTGTTTCCCCTCTGAAAACCTCCCTATCCCATCCCTCCTCTCCCTGCTCACTAGCCCACCCACTCCCACTTCCCTGTTCTTCCATCCCCCTACACTGGGATATCGAGCCTTCACAGAATCCTCTCCTCTCACTGATGTCCCACAAGGCCATCCTCTGCTACATATGCAGCTGGAGCCGAGTTCTTCCATGTGTACCCTTTGGTTGGTGGTTTAGTCCCTGGGAGCACTGGGGGTAATGGTTGATTCATATTGCTGTTCCTCCTATGGGGCTGCAAACCCCTTCAGCTCCTTGGGTACTTTCTCTAGCTCCTCCATTGGAGACCCCATGTTTAGTCCAACAGATGGCTGTGAGCATCCACCTCTGTATTTGTCGGGCACTGGCAGAGCCTCTCAGGAGACAGCTATATCAGTGTTAGTTGTGATGAGCAAAAATCCCCAGTATATAAACATCAGCCACAAAGCCACTGCTGCATTCAGAAAGTTATGCCAATCTAGCAGCAATATTGGCTGACCCCCTGGACCAACCAAGACATGTCCTCTCTCAGTCTTCCAGGTGGGTTATAAAAACAGTAGCTGCTGTCTTCTGAACTCACGACCATAAAGTACAGTGGTCTTTACACTGCAAGTACCTGTCCAAGAAATCAGATATCAAACCTTTTCTTTTTTTAACACTTTATTGAATCAATAGCACATGAAGGTAATGTGTGTTTGCTGCAAGAAATAGGATGTCAATGGCAATCAAACCTAATCGTGTTGTTTAGGAATATGGACTGAAAACCAAAGTGCTTTCAGATAATATGCGCTGCAATGGGGATGCCTTTTGTCACTCAGTAATACGCTATGAGTGTTTCTCCATGTCAATAAACTGGTCTACAGATGTACAGCACACACGAAAGCTACAGATTATCATCTTGTCACCACTGTTTTAATTAATCTCCTTCCGATGAACGTTCAGGTTTCTCTGGTTCCCTCTGCTTCTCTTTTTAAAATAATATAATAGGATCATATGTACAATGAACCTCAAATCTCAATGTGGCAAAAGATCACCAGAAAAAATTTAAAATATGGATGCAAGTCTCATATCTAGACACCCTGCCTTAATAGAAGAGACAAAAGACCAGGCCCCTGCATTCTGACCTCCCTGACACAGTGACCCTTGCCACTCACCACTTTGGGAGATACATATTTTGCAGGCTTGTCTGATGGTTCCTTTTGGACGGGGGCTAAGCTGCACATTCAACAGCCTACTGTGTTTGCAGGATTTCAGTTTAAAAACAGAACAATGGATCCTGCAGGTAGTAAGTGTTCCAAGCACAGACATATTTTCAAAATGAGCACATAAATAAGGAAGTCTCTTGAGGAGCCTTCAGAGCCAGCCCTTAGGAGGCCACTGAGAAATAATTCCTTCCTAAGCAGGTCTCGTGACCGTCCACTGGAGCCTGGGTATAGGAAGAGTGGAGAAGGGGTGTGGAGAACAACCACGGGGGAGGAAGTGTGAACTCCACATGTAGCTTTGAAGAGTTGGTTCCTCTGGGGACAAAGATGCCTGTGGCTGCCATCCACACAGAAGATTGCAGGGCACCAGGTGAGGAAACCATATTTCTAAGATCTTCAGTGACACGGTTGCTTGATGAGCATTCTGTTTCTGCTCCAGGTTTTCCAGGGCTGGAGGAGTAGGAGTGAGTCTGGGTGTGTAGTGCAGTTGGTAGGGTGTTTGTTCACCTGTGGTGCAGGAAGCGCTAGGTTTGAGTCTCAGCTACTGCATAAACCAAGCATCACATACCTGTGATCCTTGCAACCAGCAGATGGAGGGAAGAGGACCAGATGCTTCAAATCATCCCAGAGACTTAGTGAGTTCAAGACCAGTTGGAGATACATGAGGCTAGCTCAGAAAGAAAGGAAGGAAGAAAGAAGGAAGGAAGGAAGGAAGGAAGGAAGGAAGGAAGGAAGGAAGAGGAGGGAGGGAGGAGAGGAAAGGGGAAGGGGAGGGGGAAGGGGAAGGGGAAGAAAAGGGAAAAAGTGCCTATAGCAGAATGAGTATTTCCCATTATCTTAGGCCTGGCCATGCGTACATAAGTGCACATATCAACCCAGACACCATACCAACCCGAAAAACAAACCAGCCACGACTGCCCTGCTTACTGTCACCACATTTCAAAACTACAAGCTTCACTATAGAACAATTTTGGGAGAGACAACTAAAGATGAAAATTGAACAAGTAGGTCTCTTCTAAAGAAAAAAAAATGGGCAAATTGGGTAAATCATGCATTGAAGTGTTGTGAAAACTACATAGGGTCACAAACACAGAGTCCTTGCCATAAAACAGATTGCTCTACACATTTATTATCCTTTTCCTTCAGACTCAACCTTAATTACCTCTAGACTCTGCCTGGACAACACACCTTAAATATATTTTCAATGGTAATGATTTGAGCCACTAATAGTGAGTTTATAATAGTTTGGAAACTTGTTTGTGGTGTGAGAAATTGTGACTCCGTTAACAGTGTTTTCCAGAGTCAAGAAAAGCACCTGCCATGCTTTGAGGGCTAGAATGGCTTCCTGTTCTTCATGCTACTCCTCTGGCTCGGCTTTCGGTTTTTAATGACTCCCATCACGAGACCATTGTCATCTCAGCTTCCTGTGATAGCCCAAGAATGCATGAAATTACCATCTCCAACAAGAGCACAAAGCAAGCAGCCATGCTTCACGGGCATTATCGCTTTATTAATCGCCATTACGCCCTTCCATCCCAGCGGCCCTTCCAGTTAGACAGGGATGTGGTTTCAAACAATCATGCTGCTCTTGTATTTTCACCAGGATCTGTATTAAAAGCTCTGACAGATTGCTAATGAGCTGATGTTGGAATTACAGAATAGTCTGTTAGCCTGTGTCCGTTCACAGTTTCCTCACCAGACAGCCCATCTGTCCTCGGAACACAGCCACCACGGAACATGCAGGCTGGGACAGTTTCTCCATTTACACCTTTGCCTTCAGAGGCTGCTGGAAAACCCTGCCCCTAATTAAAGATCTTAACAGACATATTGCCAGCGCGGTTATTAAACTGCTCTCTTTTGTTAGGAAAGGTGCTGTTTGTCAGCAGTTTGTAGATTTAGATATTTAATGTGTGTTTCTGTAGCCCGGCAAAATATTTGTGTTTTTTAGAATAATTCAATTAGAATGTTGTGCATGTAGCTACCTCGACACCATAAATACACATGGTGCATATTCTATCAAACCCCCTTAGAATTATTTGGATTTGTGACAAAGAACCATGGCTTACTGTTATGGACAGACAGACTTTATAACACATGTTATACTTGAGTGCTCAGAATTATAAAGACAAAATAATCAGAGGGAGATCACGACTCACATAATTTTGAACAAGGCAGTCTTTGCCTCCTGAAATATATGTATCAGTAAGGCATATTGAAAAGGAGTCTGGCTCCCCTGGCAAAATAGGCTCTGTCAAGAGAACAGACGTTCTCTTACTCTAAAGGTTTAACCATTAGAACCAGTTAGGACCCGGATGGGTGAGATTGGGGCTGGGGACATGGAGTCTGCAGTTTCCATGTACTTTTCTCATCCCCACTACCAAAATTGAAGCCCCGCCCCCACTCCACTGCATATGGTTGGGATTTGTCGCACTGGAGGTCCTGGGCCCTTACTGGCCCAGTACAAGCCTGCTCAGACCCTTAGCCTGGAGATGGGCTCTTCTTCAGATGCCCCATGGGGAGCAGAGTGAGGTAAGAGGGCTCTGGTAATGAGCCACATAAGGTTTGCTAGACCAACATGACCCTCTCAGCAGTACTGAGAGCCTTCGGCCTTCACCATCTAGTCAGGAGGAGCAGCGCTACCAGGGTCCATCACCCTGGAAAACAGAAGGTAGCTCTGAATGATGCTTTCAAGATTGAACCAAATGGCCAGTGACACGGGGGGGGTGGGGGGGTGGGAGGGGGTTCATGAGGGATATTTCCATGAGGAAACCTGGTGGACACTCACTGCCCTGAAGTTCTAGTATAGGCTGATGTCTTCAGTTAGTTAAACACTGGCAAGTCTGAGGAACACCGCGCAGATCACAAGATGAGCTCGTTGTTCTGGAAGGATTCCACAGCCAGCATGGGCCCGCAGAACCATGCAGTCTAGCTGATGCAACGGCGAGCCTGGACTAATTGCCATGTGGTTTCCACAGCTGCAGAGTTGCTCAGAGGCCAGAGACAGAGAGAGAAAGAAAGGTCTTCAGAGGAGACAGAGCCAATATTGTCAAAACAGGGCTGACAAGATGGCTCAGAGGGCAACGGCACTTGTCACCAAGTCTGATGACCTAGAACACGTTTGGTGATAGGAAATGGACTCCCTAAAATTGTTCTCTGACATCCATATGGGTGCCAAAATATGTGCAAGTAACACAATTATTTTATTTTATTTTATTTTATTTTATTTTATTTTATTTTATTTTATTGGGGGGGGGGGATTGAAATAGTATTTCTCTGGGTTCCAGGGTGTCATGGAACTTGCTGTGTAGACCAGAGTGGCCTCAGAACTCAGGGATCTGCCTGTCCCTATCTCGAGAGTGCTGAGATTAAAGGTGTGTGCCACCACTCCAGTCAGGAACAAATTTCAATTGTTAAAATATGCAGGGTGTAGACGAACAAAGAACAGACCCTGAAGCTGCGAAGACACAGGAGGAAATGGGCCTATGTGTAGGGCCTGTCCATAGCAGGCTGCTGGCTAGGACCGGGCCATGCCAGTGAGGAGAAAAGGCTTCAGGGTGCTTCCTCTTGAAGAGATAGGAGCCTACTTCACGCTTTTTTTGTTAGAAATTTAGTTTAATTTTCTCATTTTAAAACAGTAATTTTTAGAGTCATCCTAAGGACACAGAAAAATTAACTAGAAAGCATAGAGAATTCTCTCACACTCCTCTCTGCACATCCGTCTCTCACACAGGGGCAGGTTTATTACAATGCAATGTGCAATGATACATTGTTACCACCTTAAGGACATGAGCCCTTGCTCTTGGGTTCAGACATCTGGGGTTTTCACAGATGCATAGTGACATGGACCCACCATTATGGTCCCCAAAAGAAGACTTTCTCAGTCCTAAACTACACGCCCCCCTTCTTCAGTCACTCCCACCTCTGCTGGCCTCTAGTCCCTGCATCAGGTCCACAGCTCTGCGGCTTCCTGAGTGTCACGTGGTTGAAGTCACATGGTGTAGACTTGCCACACTGGCTTCTTTCAATTGAGTCACATGCAGTATGTTCCCACCATGTCATTTCATGGGTGATGGCTCATGTCCATTCCAACACTGAATAACGTTTGTGTTTCATTGCTTCGTTTCCCAGTACTGGAGACTGAGCCCAGGGCCTTGCATGCAGCAGGCACACACTCTACAGCTGAGCCTTTCTTCTACCCAGCCATTCTTTCTAAGTCAGACTTGCTGAGTAGGGCAGACTGGCTCTGCAGTTACTATGCACTTACTGGATGCAAACTATGCATTTAGTCATATACCTACACAGAGATAACCTCCAAGTCTTAACAATTATGAATTTCTATCACTATAAATATCCACATGCAAAGTTGGGTGTGAACATAATTTTTGAACTCCTTTGGGTAAGGGCAATGAGCACAGCTTCTGGATCACACAGCAACAGTGTGTTTGGTTTTGTACACAAGTTATCAGGACATCTGCTAGGTGGCTATAGAATTTTGCTTCCTCGTCTGCAACAAGTGACAGATGCTGTTGTTCCACATGCTTGAAATCTGTAGTGTTGCTAGTGTTTCTGATCTGGCCATTCTAAGATGGATGGCAGTGTCTCACTGTTTAAATTTGTACTCAGTGATAACAGAAACAAGGAGGCTACATCACAAACAGCCACATGGAGGAGGAAGTTTTAACTAAGAGGAACATTCTAGGAACTTTACAGTTTTAAATTTTGTGTTTTGTTGTTTTCTAGTACTGGGAACTGAAACCAGGGCCTTGTGTGCAGCAGGCAAGCACACTACCACTGAGCCAAATTCTTAGCCATTATTTCAGAGACAGACTTGCTATGTAGGTCAGACTGGCTTGGTAGTTACTATGTAGCCCAGGCTGGCCTCAGACTCTCAAGATCTGGGATTACACCTTACTTGGTGAGTTTGTGTTTCACATTTAAGTCTGTGAGTTACTTTTTAACAGCCCCAACATGTATGTCTAGATTTTTTTTTCACACTTAAAGTTTTGATTTCCAATTCTTTGCCACATGGCCAATTTCCTTCACTCTGTTGTCTTTGTTGGACTGTGTGCATCTCCACAGCCCCATTCCCAGGCTCTGTATCCTGCCCCTTGCTCCCTCTGTCTTGTCTTCTGGTAATACCAGATTGGAGCTGTGGAGCAAGCAGTGGATTGGTGTATGCTCAGCCTTCCAATTTTGTTCTTCTCCATCTTGTCCCGCACATCTGGTTTCCTTAAAACCATAGAATCTGTTGACAGTCACACAAAACAAACTGCTAGAGTTCTGACCAAAGTAACATGGGGAAGAAATGACATTTAACATTATTTTTCCCACTTGAGAGATGAAAATCTCCGTGTATTTCCTTGGTCCTTCTTGGCTTCTTTCATCTGACTTTGCCATTTTCCTCACATAGAACTTATTTACACCTAAGCATCTGATCTTCAGAGGACCTAAAAGACAAATGAGCTTTTAATTTCAAAATCAGCCTTGTTTCTTATAGAAAAGTGATGTCCTGCAAACTTAATAAGCTCAAAGATTACTTTCTCATCCCGCACCTTGCCCACTGACCTTTAGCTGTTGTTTGTGTCCAATCCTGGGTTGCACAGCCAAATATGGGGCTTGAAAAATTTGACAATGATAAACAGTTTCTGAGCATTCGATGACCAGAAGTGAATTTAAAATAAAACTCGTAATGACTCTGGGACGCTTCTGGCCGTGCTCACCCATGTTGCGTTACGGGGTGCACTGCAGCTCTGATTCCATGCGCAACATGTGTGTTCTATGCAATACATGGCACCACACCACGCAGTGGTGGCAAACACTGCCTGAAACACCTCTGATTATATATGAGTTGCCGTAGGCACCAGCATCTTTACTGTACATGTAGAGTTTTCTGCTCTTACTGAAACATAATGGCTCAATAATAGAAAAAAACAACTTGACTACGTCTTCCTGCCATTTCTCATCATGTAAGCACCTAATTAGCACAGCATTGAACTGTATTAGACAGACAAGCACATCTCCCTCGTTACTATGTAAATTTGCTTTAGTCTTTACAAATTATAAAGTTATATGCCAAAATTATTTTAAAATAAACTCATGATTTATTATCAGTAAATGTTTTATTTGTATCCCTACTTTATATTGCTTATATATCCAGAATTGTATAAATATTCCCTGGGCAAAAAAGATAAAGAATTCAAGATGCCCTGGTCTTGTGTACTAATAACACCATCAAAGGCATTCTTATGTTTTTGGTTGTGAGCCTCACCTTTAACTGCTGAGCCATCTCTCCAGCCCGGTATTCTTAATTTCTATCACAAAGTATTTATTCTCTAGCATTTTTATCCTTCTCAGATTGTCCATATCTATGTATATCTGTTCCTACAAGCTGTCTAATTCCCGCCTTAGGCTTCTTAGCCGAGAAATCAGTGTATTCAAATTCATCATCTAATAGCTGCAGCAATCTTGCCACACCTGAATTTTAAGCATATCTTAGTAATACCTTTTGTTGGCATCCAGACGTGATCTAACGAGCTGACTGGAGCCTTTGTGGTGTAGTGGGAAGAGGCGAGAGGAATGAAGATGAGCTGTTTGCCGTCTCCTGATCAGGGATCGGGTCTCAGCCTTCACATAAGTCTGCAATCCTAAAATATGAACTTCACAGGGGACCCCCCCAGCTTTTCTCCCTATGTGATGGGGCCATGGTATTTAGAGGGATAGAATTATATTTATTTCTTGACTTATTTTGTAGTAATTTTGCACTTTTTCCACCCTCCCACGACATGAAGAGAACCATGTCCACAGCAGGTTCTTCTCTAAGTACTGCTTGCTTACCATGCAGTCAAAGTTCCCGTAGGTTAACCTGTTTTTAGTAGGGAAAATACAGGTTGTTGTTGTTGTTGTTGTTGTTGTTGTTTTTCTGAAGATGTATCTTGTTAAGAACAATCTATTTTTAGGATGGCCAGTTTTGCTCTTCTCCATGGGAGCAGCACGAAGAGACGCTGCAGGCGGTAGACCTCACAGGGAGCGGGGTGTCTGCTAGAGTTTCAGCTCTCGGAGACTCCTCTGTGCTGAACTTTCGCTGTCAGTCACAGCACCTTACTTGTGGTGCCCGTCATGGACTTCTGTGGAGGTTTTTGCTTTGGTGAGCAGTGACTTTTCAGATATGCCTGCTGGTTCTCTACGTTTGAGAGCCGTGTCTTCACCCTGTGAATGCAATTCTCTGGTTGGTCTTAGGAGAGACGTTGAAATTTTCTCTGAGTTTATTCAGTGTTTTGTTAAGATGGACTAGCTAGGGCTGGAGATATGGCTCAGCAGTTAAGAGCACTGGCTGCTCTTCCAGAGGTCCTGAGTTCAATTCCCAGCAACCACATGGTAGCTCACAACCATCCGTAATGAAATCTGATGCCCTCTTCTGGTGTGTCTGAAGACAGCTACAGTGTACTCACATTAAATAAATAAATAAATAAATAAATAAATAAATTAATAATAATAATAATAAAGATGGACTGGCTACTTGCAAACTTTTTTGCTTGCCAGATATGAAACTATAATACCCCCTTTAGGCAGTGGAGGCAAGGTTCCTGAAGAATGGGTAGTGTATGAAGAATGGGTAGTGTATGGTGTCAACCTGACTGACTTGAAGGGCAGGCTCTGGGATGTTTGAATGAGAAAGTCCCCATAGGCTCAGATGTTTGGACACGTGGTTGCCAGTGGGTGGCACCATTTGAGAGGTGTGGCCTTGCTGGAGGAAGTGTGTCACTGAGGACCGGCTGTGAGGTTTCAGAACCGGACTCTATTCCCAGTTCATTCTTCTCTGTTTCCTGCTTGCCATTCAAGCTTGAGACCTTGGCTTCTGTTTGAGCAGCCATGGCTGCTGCTTGCTACCATGCCTCTCTGCTATGACAGACTCTTACTATCTGCAAACGCAAACCAAACAAACTTCTTTCTTCTGTGAATGCCTTGGGCATAGTGTTTTTTATTTTATTTTATTTTATTTTTTTGCTTATTCACTTTATATCCTGCTTACTGCCCCCTCCCATTTACCCCTCCCACAACCCTTCTCCTCATACCCCCTCCCCTTCTCCTCTGAGCAGGTGGGGGCCCCCTGGGTGTCCCTCCACCCTGGCCCATCACATCTCTGTGAGGTTAGGTGCATCCTCTCCCACTGAGGCTGGACAAGGCAGCCCAGCTCGTAGAACATATCTCAAATACAGGCAACAGCTTTTGGGATAGCCCCGGCTTTAGTTGTTCAGGACCTACATAAAGGCCAAGCTGCACATCGGCTACATATGTGTGGAGAGGCTTAGGTCCAGCCCGTGTATGTTGGTGATTCAGAGAGGAGAGCTCCAAGGATCCAGGTTAGTTCACTCTGTTGGTCTTCCTGTGGAGTTCCTATCCCCTTAGGGGCTGTAATACTTCCCCCTGTTCTTTCATAGGAGTCCCCAAGCTTCATCCACTGTTTGCCACTGTATCTGTCTGAGTCACCTACAAAACTTTCAACCCAAAATGTATCCTGTCTGCAAGAAACACAGGGATGGGGTAGGGGGTAGAGACTGAGGGAATAGCCAACCAATAACCAGCACAACTTGAGACCCATCCCATGGGCAAGCACCAATCCTTAACACTATTAGTGATACTCTGTTATGCTTGTAGGCAGGAATCTAGCATGGTTGTTCTCTGAGGAGCATAGTGTTATATCTCAGCAAGAGAAATTTAACTAAAAGAAGATGCCTTGGTGTCAGGTAAGCCTGTTTCTTGACCTGTCTGTCAAGTTGATTCTAGATAAGGCTGGAATGAGCCAGTAGACAGAGGGGATCATGAGTGTCAGACGAAACAACAGGTAGAAGAAAGGGAGATGATCTTTGTCTTTTCCCTAGAGCAGGATGTTCTGGACTGTGAGGATTCCATAGTCTTTGGAGTTCTTCCATCTTTGGAGTCTCAAGCTGAATAAGCCATGATCAGCAAGCCAGTAAGCAGTATACCTCCATGGTTTCTGCTTTAATTTCTGCTCCAGGTGACCGCTTTCTCTTGATGATTGACTATAACTTGTAAGATATAATTAGGTGATTCCTTCCTAGCTGCTTATGGACATGATATTTTATCACAGCAATAACAACAACAACAACAACAAGCAAACTAGAACAATCTATAACTACTCTATTGATTAATTCTCTCTGGAGAATTCTAATATAAGCAAGTTGATTAAGTGGATTATGGGTTGGGTGTTAGCAGGAAGATGACCTCATGAGAAATCATTGTGCAGTGGATTTGGAGCAGATATGTAGGCAGCTCCCGGCTGTTTCCTCAAGTTGGGAGACTGGTTGGTTATGTGCTGATCGCAGGTGCCCAAGCAAGGAGCAAGTGAAGTGACTCCAGTCAGACCAACGGCCCTCCTTTTATCCTCTGACACCCTGTCTGGATGTGTGAGGAACAAAAGTACAAACATGTAGCCACTCTTTATGGTTCTGCTTGTATAGCTTCTGCTACAATGTCATTGTTGAAATCAAAACACATGGCTGAGTTCAGACTCAAAGGATGAGAAATGGATTCCTCCTCCTGGTAAAGAAACTAAAGTCACAGACCAAAAGGCAAGGACACAGAACGGGTGTGCTGGCAGTTTTATGTCAAACGACACAAGCCGGAGCCACTGGAGAGGAGGGAGCCTCAGTTGAGAAAATGCCTCAATACAATCAGGCTGCAGGCAGGCCTGTAGGGCACTTTCTTAATTAGACATTGGTGGTAGCCCAGCCCATTATGGGTGGTTCCATCCCTGGGCTGGTGGTGCTGGGCTCTATAAGAAAACAAGCTAAAGCAAGTCATGAGAAGCAAGCCAGTAAGCAGCATCCTTCTATGGCCTCTGCATCAGCTCCTGCCTCCAGATTCCTGCCCTATTTGAGTTCTTGTCCTTGAACAATGATGTGGAAGTGTAAGCCAAATAAGCCCTTTCCTCTCCAAGTTGCTTTTGGTCATGGTGCTTCTTCTCAGCAACAGCGACCCTAAACACAACAAAGGGGCAAAGAATTGGGACCATAAGGGCAACTGGTCTTCCATACTGGAGGCCCCAGATCTTCCAGTATGTGACTATTGGCAAGGTACTGAGAAGTTGCCATTTAAAAGTACACACCTCATTGTGTGGTTGTTTGATCAAATGGAATGACCTGTAAGAACACTTGGCATAGAGCCCAGCCCATGTAGGGAATGACAAGCTGCAGGCACTGTGCTGGAGAAAAAAGACAAACTGAGTAGTCTGGCACTGTTGGCCTGTGTTGGAGTGATGCTGGTAAGTGAGGGTCACCATCCAGTAACAGACGCCCAAGGCACGGGTAATTACGGAAGTGGTGGCCCCCACTGACAGAGAATCGGGAGGATCTGTGGTTCAGAGACAGATAACTTGCTATCTGTTAAGTCTGGATTTCTAGCCTTTCCCTTGGGATAAGGAGACGGTGTGTTCAATGACTTCCCAGCACAGCACAAAACGCTGTTTAGTTATCATGCAAGCCAGAGTCTTCATTTTGACAACCTGCTGTTGCTTGTTGTTTCTTCTGTATGGGCATGATCACTCCAATGGAAAGGGAGAGGGGACTACTACCCTAATTTCTGAGGGAGACATGTATCATCTAGGAATGAATACGTTGGTACATTGTAACCACAGAGAAGTAACTTTCTTAATCACAATAGAACATGGGCTACAATGTAGCAAAGGTCAGGATGATGGAAGACCACTCTCATCTGGTGTCTCTAGCTTTTAGAGCAACTGTGAGTCTAATGGGTGCTCTCTGGCACTAAAACAATCACAAGATGCAAAGCAGGGAAGATTCTCATGATCCATTAGCACAAGCAATTGCCAACCAAACAAAACAGCAAATTCCCCACATACAAAGATTTAGTGCGGCGAGACCAGGATGAGTAATGAAGGCATTTGTTTGTGCCTACTTATGACAGTCCTTGTAGGCAAGGGGAAGAAAACAGCGTTCTGTGTCTGCAAAGGCAAGCAGTGCAGGCTCATCAAAAAATATGCCTTTGCTTTTGTAGTCAAAGAATGCGAGCTTGCTCTGCTTCACCTCCTGGCCTGGGCTCCTCTGATATCCGTGTAATTTAAATGAGAAAGTTGTTCTGGGGGAGTCACCACATTTCAAAGAAGTGACCCTTTCTGAATTTTGAAAGAATCCCCCGTGTTTGAGTTCACTCCTGGGTGAGGTGGTGTCACAGAGTTCTTGGGATGCCATCCAGAAAAAAAAAAAAAAAAACAACGACCTTGGAAAGTTGCCAAAAGAAGTTGTTTACCTTGTCTTTTTGCTTGTTGTGCAAATGGGTCTCAGCTTTAGTGAGAAAACAAGCACATTTCCAGCTCTGTGGAATCAAAAGTCCCCACTGCCACCAAACTGACACGGAGAGTTTACCGTGCATCCTCGGAGGGGCTGGGCTTGCACTGTGGACTCTGGAGCTAAGACTTCTTCCGAATTGACCCCAAGCTGGTGTGCTGAGCTCCAAGGGGCAACCAGGTCAGGGCATTCTATTCTGTTACCTCTCCTGGAGGACTCTGAGTTCCTCCATTTATTTATTTGCACTCACCTGACCTCCCAGCTCCTAATACACACACACACACACACACACACACACACACACACACACACACACACACACACACACACATGAGCACACAGTCCCTACCTTGCTGGCCATAGAGCATATGGGAGCATATTTCAAGCACAGACTTCCAACCTGTCTGCGGACTCTTTGCACGGTCCTTGAGTCATCCCTTTCTTAAGGCACCCACTGTCCCACACCAGCTCAGTCTGTTGAGAAAAGTCTCCTCAAGTCAGAGAGAATCAAATTCATGAAGACTTGCTCTTTGTGCTGGATTTATCCTCTGTAAACTGGCTTCTCCCTTGTGGCTCCTAGACTAAAAACAGTCTCTTTGTTTTTCACAGCAAAACTGGATTTAAAGAGAGGGTGCCTGGTAAAAGATCAGCATCCTAAAATCCTGGGGCAGACTGAGACAGTCCAGAAAGGACAGTTGACTGGACTGGTAACACCCATGGGAACTGCTGATCAGGGGACCTACATACACACTATGTCTGCTACTTCCAGATAGCAGGAGAACTGACCTGCAGATGGAATCTGCCATCCCCAATGCTGTCTCTTTTCTGTCCTTTAAGACCTGTGTGTAATGGTCTCCACTTCTGCAGAGGCTGTGGCCCTTCAGCTGTTCTGATTAAAGCGCAGCTCTGCTGCTGACAGATGCCTGCCTGGGTTTTCTTACTTGCAGGTCACCTTCATAGTCCTGATCTAATACTTGGTTCCTGGGTCCTAGGAATCCAACATCTACCTCCTGGCTCCAGAGTGGATGTTAATGTTCTCACTGCTGGGACATCTTTCATTCTGGGCCTTCCTTCTAGCTAGGACTCCACCAGAGCCAAGGTCTGGAAAAGCAAAGGAAACTACGCTGGTGTCCTGACAGGGGATGGGGGCGTGGGGGTGGGGCGGGGTGTGTGATCCAAGTGTGTGAGCACCAAACTCACGACTGTCTCTCTAAGCTCTTCTAAAGCACTGTGGAAGAGAAACGTTTCAGTGTCTAAGAGCATCAAAAGCTTTCTGGGAGACACTGCTCTCAGTAATAATAAATTTGAGTGCCATTTCTAACGTGGCAAAGCAAGTTCACATAAAAATAGCACAACCTTTTAGGCAAGATGTACTGTGGAGCCGAGGAGAGATCAGTCAGACAAGTGATTGCCAATGTAAGCAGAAAGACCTGAGTTTGGTCCTAAGAACCTACTACAAGGTATCCATAAGGGCTGGAGAGATGGCTCAGAGATTAAGGCCACAGGCTGCTCTTTCTGAGGACCTGGGGGTGTTCACACATGCATGTACCCAGGTGGCAGCTCAACTCTCTGTAACTCTGGTTCCAGGGAATCAAACACCTTCACACAGACAAAACACCAATCTCATAAAAATAAAAATAAATAAATCTTTTTTAAAAGAAAGAAAAGAAAAGAAAGAAAAAGCCATCCATCATAGTGTGTTCTTGTAATCCTGGTGTTGGGAAGGTGGAGACAGAAGGATCCACGATGCGGCTTGTTGGTTCATTTGCCTTGGCCATTCAGTGAGAGAGCTTCTCTCTCTCTCTCTCTCTCTCTCTCTCTCTCTCTCTCTCACACACACACACACACACACACACACACACACACACACACACACACACAGAGATAGATGTCTCCTGAGGAACGGCACCTGAGGTGGCTTCGGGTCTCTGCACTCACACAAGCACATTAGTCACCACAAAGATATGAATACACAGACTCCCACACTCAAGAGATGCATGTATGAGCATTCCCTCACAGCTAGCCCACAGAGGGAAGAGTACATCCTGGCGTGTGGCCTCTTGTTTCTCCGAGTCCTTGCCTCTAGCCCCAGGCCCTGAGTAGATTGCTAAATGTTGACAAGCATGGTGTGAGGGGGCTGGGGCAGTAAGTGCTGTTATAGAAAGGAAATCAAGGTCACCCTTAGCAGGACCCACAGGGTAAAGGGAGAAAGCTGACTTGCACGGTGACACGTGAACCCTGGGTATACACATGTCTACACACACACACACACACACACACACACACATGTATGTATGTATGTATGTATGTATGTATGTATGAGAAAACTGCTAATTAAGGCCAAAGTATCCCATTGACCCGATAGCCTTCTGGGGCTCACCTCATAATGGAGACTCCCTTTGTTAGCAGAGTTTCTCCCTCTCTGCCCTTGTACAGGGAATTCTAAGCTACCACACTCACCTCTACCTGAGGAATGTCACATAGCCTCAATTAGTTTATAGGATCAATTTCCTTTCTCCTGATACCTGTTCAGCCAGCCCCTGAGATTCCTGAAATGCTTCCCCATGCCAATGAGGTATGCCAGGTTCCCTACGCCCCTAGCCAATGGCCTTTGCCCATCCTGGATGTTCCGGACCTCCTCAGTCCCCGAAAACTTTATAAGTAACGTTGATCTGCCTACTGACAATCCGTCCAGGCGTGGCCACTCGCGTGCTCACAGGGCTTCCAACCCTTCAATGTCTTTGCTCCCACTGCCCTTATGGACTGAATCGGCCGATGATCCAGGAGGGTAGGGAGACCTGTGTGTGTGTGTGTGTGTGTGTGTGTGTGTGTGTGTGTGTACATGCTATAAAATTTAAAAGGAAAGTCTAGTCACAGAACTTTCCCTCAAGCTGTCTGTGTCATATAAGGGGCACAAGGCTAGGAGAAAAGCAATTCTATCTAGGTCAAAAGAATCACTGTGGCCATTTCAAATTACAGTTGACGATAAGTGGAATTTGTAGGGAGTTAGGATTCCTGCATGCTCGCCTGAATGTGTATAGGAGACCTAGTCACTAAGCTGATGTCTGACTCCAGCATGTCACTGAAAACCCACAGATTCCTGTACCTATGAAAATCTAAAACATGGAGCTACAAAGGAAGCGTTTGCAAAGGGAGTTTTAGTCAAGTTCAAGTTGATGAAACTCACCCTTGATATAACCTAACCGAGGTTGGAGAATGAGAGCACAGAATTGTCATGATTTTGGAATTCTTCATAAAATACTAAATTTAACCCATGAGAGCTAACCATAAAAGCACAATAGTAAAAGCAAGAGTGAAGGAACTCATATAGCACCCAGGCAATGGGTGGATATCCACAACAAATCACTGGCCAAGCAAATGAAAGGGCTGGAAGACAGCAGAGACAGACAGCCCAGCTTAATTGCTGAATCCCCATCCAAACAGACAAAATGAAAGGTAGGTGGAGAGGCCTTGGGAATCATCAAGTCCTAGTTGATTATGGCTATTAATACTCTAATCAACCATATTTTGTATTTTAAAATATGAAGTTTAGGTAAAGAAACTCTTTGCTGGTATTTTATAAAAACCATCACATAAACCATTTAATTATAATGGTTCATAGGAGCTGGAGAGATGACTCAGCAGTTAAGAGCACATACTGCTCTTACAGAGGATCCGAGTTCAGTTCCTAACATTCATATTAGACAGGTCACACCCGCCGATAGCTCCCGTTCCAGGGGGATCCAAAACCTCTAGCCTTCACAGGCACCTGCATCCGTGGACAAATGCCTCCCCTCACCCAGCTCAAAAAATAAAATAAATTGTAAAAAAAAAAATTAAAACTGTATATTTGTAATTTTTAGGATGGTATCAAAAGTAAGAGTCATTTTCTAAAACACACACCACCACTATCAACAACAACATTTAAAACCATTTATCTGCTTTAGGAAAACAGGCTGCATTTGCAGTCATCATTTTTGATCTTTTCAGTGAAAAATTCCAGGATAAAGGATGGAACTTAAGTTTGGTTTGGTCAGATTTCCTGAAGTGAGACCCCTAAGGTGGACTGTCAGGGACCAATCCATTCATGACCTTTTTACCGGTTAGGCTGGAAGCGAGGGCCCCAGACTCCCACTGCCATCCCAGTTATTGCAAATATATAGCGTTTGGTTTGTATCTTTATAGCATTTGACTTGAAGACCTCCCAGTCTCAACCATTGGTTCAGCATCTCAGACACAGGCCTGCCAGGGTGGGAACTTGAGGAGAGCCCCCTTGTTTGGGGGTGACACCCCTATCTGACAGCAAGTGCTCACAGGGCAAGGGGAGTACCTCTCTGCAGCACGCGTGGCGTGGCGTCCTTGAGCACTCGAGGGGGTAACCTTAATAAGCACCAAATATTCATCTCTAATAAGAGCATGCTGTTATAATCACCCTCCATGTGATAAATATCCTAGAGATTTTCTCTTTGTTAATGCTTTCCCACAAGATAATTTAACCAGTTCTCTAAAAAATAATCACTCGTTATCAGGCCCCAGTATAGTAATACAGCGGTTTTTTTTTTTTTTAATTTTTTATTTTGTTTTGAATCTTGCCTTAAACAAATCCCATCCAAATAAATGTTCCCTTTCTAGCTGGCGCACAAGCCTGGGCTCCTCGTGATCCAGCCCCCAGCCGGCAAACGCTCACATGGCAGTATATCTTCCTGATTTCATTTGAGCAAAATTTATCATCCACAAGCAAAGACAGAAAATGTGTGAATGTCTAAAGCTTATGTAAATTAAGAGGCCATGCACGTTGGTCCTAAAAATAGTAGATAATTATAGGCATTTCTTCCCCATACGATAATTACAAGCCTCTTGTCATCTTTTCTATTCTGTATAAGGTCACGGTAGTATTATACAAAATTTACAGTATATTACAAGTTAAAAACACAATAATTAGCAACTGTGCATCTTCAGCACTGGTGATGAATGTTCACAGTAAAAGTTAAAAAAAAAGAGCATTATTTGTTTTATGTGGACAGTACACACTTAAATTTAATCATCAACTCCTGGTGCCCAATCGGCAATACTCTCTTACTATTATTATAACACTATTTGCCAAGTTCATAGCACACCCTTGGGTGGAATTCATCCTTAATGAAGTGACAGGAAGCCAAATCTCTCACCGTCATCTCAGCCAGGTGCACCATATTACTCTGAATTTAATAATTCTGTTGAACATATTGAATGATAACGAGCAAGCACTAAGGATTGTTTTGACCATTATGATCAGCGTCTGATTCAGAGGAGAGAAAAAAAAAAGCCTCTCTCCAAATAATGTGTGCAAATCAGCAGTTTGCTTGGTATGGAATTTTCCCCCAACCCCTTACACCAGGATTTCTTTATATAATTCATTGAGGGGAGATGATCATACGTTGGTGGAAAGAAAAGGCATAATTAACAGAAAAGAGGATTTCTCTTCGACTTCTTGACTATTCATGTAAGGGGGACAGAGAGTCGTGGATAATACGAAATCACAGGATGGGTTATCATTCTCTGTTTTGCTGAAGTAAAAAGTTACGGAACTAGACACACTCCTTTCATCGCCACTGGCTCTGTCACGCTGTCGGGGGTGGGGCAGGGGAAGGCTGGAGAGTCTGGAAACCCATAGAAACCTGGCTGATGCCGCGGCTGCACCCGATCTCCTTGGCTGTTTCACATCGATGGTTATGAAGGCTCTTTTCCCTATTGGCCATCCTGGAAACCAAGAAGAGCACCGTGAACAGGAACATACACCAAAAGCCTGCACTCGGAACCCTGAAGACCAGCATCCTCCAGGGGGAACCAGGAAATGATCAGAGCCCGCTGTTCGGCTTTGTGTTTCAAGGCTACTGAAGGAGAGGTCATCTTTGCCATTTGCCTGGTGAACAGACTCCGGGCTGGGGAGATGGATTAGCCAGTAGAGTGCTTACCACACAAACGTGGGAGCTTGAGTTCGGATCCCCAGCACCCACATAAATGGCCAGGTTTAGAGGTGTGTGCCTGTAAATTCCAGTGCTGGGAAGACAGAGGCAGGAGGATTCCTGGGGCTTCCTGACTAGACAGAATAGCTGGATAGGGTAAGTTCCAGGTTCAGTCAGCGACCTTGATCCAGAGAAGTAGGGTAAACAGCAATTGAGAAAAACACTGGACACTGAATTCCCCCTCCACAATGTACACATGTGTGTGTGCACACACATGAACATGCACACAGGAACACACACAGTGGGGAGGGAGGGAGGGAGGGAGGGAGGGAGGGAGGGAGGGAGGGAGGGAGAGAAAGAGAATGAGTGAATGAATGAATGAATGAATGATGGGACTTGGTTCCTGAGACTGTGACATGGTCTCCCACGTGAGAGACACAAACACCTGAAAAAAGTGTATAATTCAGCCATTTAGGATGAAGCCTGGAGCCCACGTCCACAGGCTTGAGAAGGGAGAAGCTGATGGTATTATAAATCCTGGTTTGAGTCTGAAAGCTCCCCAAACCAAAACTGCAAGTGTGTGAGGGCAGGAGAAACAGACACTTCAACCCCAAAGACTGAGCTCACTCCCTCTGCCTTCTTATTTCATTCAGTCCCTCAGGAGACGGGGTGATGCCCACCCATCTCGGTGAGGACAGGCTTGCCGCCACTGTCTTTAACTTGATCTGCTAATTCACCTGCTTCTCTCATCAGAAGCACCTCCCAGACAGACCCAGCTAAATCTTCTCTCTGGGTATCTCAGTCCTGCCAAGCTGACATAAAAACATTAGGATCCTATCTAATAAGTGTATCCCAAGCCTGGGGTGTCTCCAGGTCTCCAGAGGAGAAAAGGAACCTAGGAATTGGACTCCAGTGAAATGGGAGTGAGTTTCCTATGTGAGTTTTCGTGGAAAGATGGAGAACCAGCTGTGCGATGTAAAGGACCTGGAAGAACCGGCAGGCACCACGCTTTAGGAGCAAGTACTTGGTGACCTCTGATGGTTACATCCAAGAATGGTCAGCACTCATTGTTTCCAGTGAAGTCAGCTCAGATGTGAATACTTAGGGGCTGAGAGGGTCGCTCACGGATGAGTCCTTGCCTGCCACAAATGAGGTCCTGGGTTGACCTCCAGCATGGTCTGTTAATAAAGTCAGGACAGGTCAGCCCTGGGGAGCTCTTACCCAATTTAAAAGCCATCAGCGTGACTCCCCTTCCATGTGTTCAGCTAAACGATCGACCTGTTAGCTTAGGTTGAGCATTGCATTGAGAATCCTATCTGTAGTCTCTTATAGTCTATCCTCATCCTCCCACAAAGCCCCTACTGTGCACATCTTAGAGATGAGAAGACTCAACATTCAACCTCATTGTTCCTAGCATTTTCTAATTTATGATTAGCTATTTAAAAATCACATTAACATTATTTACTAACCTAAGGTATGATCCAAGTTCAGCCAACACTTTAAACAGTTGCTTGCGAAGTGCTGTGATAAAGAGAATTGATCACAGTAATAAAGTGTATGGGGGGGAGAGAGGATGGGGGAGGAAACAGAGCTGGGGTGACGGCTCAGCAGTTAGGAGCTGCTGCTCTGCCTGGGAACCAGAGGCAGTTTCCAGCTCCTGCTGTCATCTCACAGTCCTCTGGAACTCCAGTTCCAGGGGCACAGCACTCTCTTGTCTTGTACAAGCACCAAGCTTGGACATAGTGCATATATATACACTCACATATAAAGGTATTTTAAGACAAGAGGCACTTCTTTATTGACCAAGCCTGTTCATTCTTGATGCAGCAAATTCCTGTACAAAGTAGCGACAGAATTTTTACTCTGTCTTTATAGAGCCAGCTACCTATGATGTGGCCTACCATAACCATTCTTCCTTCTTCCTGTACCACTCCTGACGCCGATGCTCTGAAGTTCAGACACTTCCGAAGTTTTTCTTTCATCAGCGGCAATTTCTTAAAACCCCTCTCTGCAGAATCAGAACGTAATCTGTTGTTTTCAAACTGAAGCTGCTCTCATAGTTTTGCTCTCAGGAGTGACAACACAGTGTGGCTTAGCCACTGTCTCGGTTAGGATCACTGTTGCCGTGAGGAAACACTATGACAAAAAGCAACGTGGGGAGGGAAGTGTTTATTTGGCTTACAGTTCCTGAATCACAGTCCACTGAGGGAAGCCAAGGTACGAAGTGGGTAAGTGTACTGGCTGGTTTTGTGTCAACTTGACACAAGCTGGAGTTATCACAGAGAAAGGAGCCTCCCTTGAGGAAATGCCTCCATGAGATCCAGCTGTAAGGCATTTTCTCAATTAGTGATCAAGGGAAGAGGGCCCAGCCTACTGTGGGTGGTGCTAATCCCTAGGCTGGTAGTCCTGGGTTCTATAAGAAAGCAAGCTGAGCAAGCCAGGGGAAGCAAGCCAGTAAGTAACCTCCCTCCATGGCCTCTGTATCAGCTCCTGCCTCCAGGTTCCTGCCCTGTGTGAGTTTCAGTCCTGACTTCCTTTGGTGATGAACAGCAATGTGGAAGTGTAAGCTGAATAAACCCTTCCTTCCCCAACTTGCTTCTTGGCCATGATGTTTTGTGCAGGAATGCAAACCCTGATTAAGACAGTAAGGAACCTGAGGCAGGAGCTAATGCAGAGGCCATGGAGGGGTGCTCCTTCTGCCTTGTTCCTATGGCTTGTTCAGCCAGTTTTCTTACAGAACCTCTGACTTCTAGGACATTTTCCTAGTTAGAAACTGATGTGAGAGGTCACTGCAAACACTGCAACACCCTGCCTTCTCAGATGACTTAGCTTGTGTCGAGCTGACGTGGAACAGGACAGGACAGCCATTGTACTCACTTTTAAGGTTAGTTCTACCTCTAATCATTTAGCCAAAATGTTTTGCTGTGTACCAGGTGCCATGTGGCTTCTGGGTGGCATCGGTGGGCAAAGACTGGTGGACCCAGCACCCAGTAAGCATAAAACCCAACCTCTTTCAGTGTGGGTATAGGGGTCATGCTGTCTGTGATTAGATCTCCCTGTTTCTCTCGTGTTCTCCTAGGGAGCGAGCCCTCACTGTATTTTATATCCTTCTGCATAAGCCCAGAGTAGAGCCTGGAGCATATTTATTGTTGCTAGATGTTTATCTACAGAATAGATGAATGGATGGATGCTGTGATCTGATATAGCGATTAGATGGGAATTGAGCATTTGAAATAAAACAATAAAGAAGTTTAAACACTACACAGGTTTGGTTTTCTCCATAGCCCTTTTAGACCTTAAAATACCTGAGAACTGATCATGGATATGCTGACAGCCCCTAGAAGAACTGTCATCCGATGCTTACAGACCTGCTTTCTCTCAAGTTCTAACCAGCTGGTTTCTGCAGAGCATTTTCTGTTGAGCCACGGGCCTTTGTTTGTATTGAAAGTCAGAGCTCCCTCCTAAAGTTTCCTAGGTGGGACAAATGTGTTCTTTTGACTTAATGATATAACATTTTATCAGCCACAACAAAAATGAAATATACGTGTTCATTTGCTGTTTGAGGAGCTTTTCCAATGTGTGTGTAGGAACCATGTCAGCTGCTAACTGGTGATCCTTTTTTGACACCCTTCCCCAAGAGTATTGCATATATAAACATGCTCTATTTGAACAAGACCAGTGACGGCAAAATTGCTTGCTGGTCTCTAAAGAGACCATAATAATGTACACCAAAGGAGAGGCCCAGAGTCTGACAGAGGGCCTCCACCCGCCCCCCCCCCCAGTGTAAACCATAAAACCCATTTCAATAGCCAGAACACAGCAGTTTAAAGTGCATCCTTGGTTAATTACATTAAAAGGGTAATAATAAAATCATCTATTAAATTTTAGAACTTCCTCTTTAAAATATTAAATATTCGGCAGCCACAATGCAGTTAAATTTCTCTCACAACGATGCTTTTTTTCTTTCTCAAGCTGGTTTATAAGAATGTTCATGGAGCTCTTCCAGTGAGTGAAAAAGAAATCTGTAAATAAACACTGTTTCTGCCAGATGTCTGAGGCCTGTTAACCAAATGAGCAATAGCCTCTTTTTTTTTTTTTCTTGGTAAGAGGTTACAACTGAGTCACAAATGCTCTGTAATAACTGACAGTGTGTAATAAAAGTCATGTGACACTCAAGCCAAATGTTTGGTGGGCCCTAGTCCCATGTTTGGGACCTTCACTCAGCTCGGTGCACTGCCTCATCTTTAGAATTAGGTCATTGATAATGTCAGTCCACACCAATGGGAAACGCCCATGATGCTCCTTAAAACAACACAGCTCCTACTGGGCCAGGGTGGAACAACTGGCTTAACACAGACTGTCCCGGAAGCTCTGACTGGGGCTCTGGCGTGCATCTGGGCAGGCAGTACTCCTCTTCCTTTGATTTTGCTTTTAGGTGGGGGGATTAATCTGCCCAAGGAAGAGAATACATAATGTTATCTTTCAAGGGTAAAGACTGTTGGCCACTCATCTACTCCAGGACAATCTATCTCGCCTCGATTCCCAGTTGAAGATTAAACTCTCTATGTCCAGGAGTAAGACGGAGCAAGAGCTTATTCCTAAAGAGGCACTGGACATGTACGTCACGCTGCTGGCTCCTCTGGGATCCTAGCGTGGCACGGAGAACATGGGATGGGTTCAGTTCTGGGGTCATCTGTTTGAGCAGCTTGAGGAAATGGTAGTGGCTATAAACTCATTTAAAAAATAGATCTCATGACAGAAGGATGCTCATGTGAAAACTCTGCCAAGTGGAAATGACGCCTCCAGGACAAGGGTCTATGGAAATGATATCAAGGTGGGTCTTCACAGACACCGGGCAGTTTCCAATGATCCTCCAAAGCCAGACGCAAATAAATCTCAGGGCATTCTCCTGAGAAAAATGGTGTGTGTGTGTGTGTGTGTGTGTGTGTGCGCGCGCGCGTGAACACACACATGCAGGTGTCTGCTGCATTGTCCTCTCAGACACTGAGAACAGGACTCAAGGCATTTCTAAGGACATACGGTAAAAACAAATGACCATCTCATATCTCACTGTGCGATCAAATGATGACCAAGCAATCCATTTGATCCAGGTTCTGTAACAAGATAAACCCAGGGAAGACACAGGAGAGGTTTGGACCTAGACTCAGCTGGCAGAAGGCTTCACTGAGGATGCATCGCTCAGACTTCGCTTGAGTGGACTTTGGACACTACAAAGGAAGGCATGGAATGGGAAAGTGTTGTGGGAAGAAGAAATGTCTCAGACGAGGTCCAAATGAAGCATCCCGAGTATCATAGACCTGGGAGAAGCTTGCTGTGGTCGGAGGGTGTCTAGAGAAGCAAGATATTGGAGGGTTTGTGGGAATACTACAGTTGGGTCAGAGAAGGGCTTTTTTTCCAAGCTGAGTTGTTTGCACTTGATCCTGTAAGTATCAAAGAAGGACTTTAAATGGATCAAATTGAGCTTTAGCTACATCATTAGGGTGCCAGTCTCATGATGATGAATGGACCTATGATGGCCAGAGCTGCAGACAGAGATGAACTAGAAAGCTGTTCATTCGCTCCCCCTTTCTGTCTTGAACATTGGTGAAGCCAGATGATGCACTAAGATCTGCTCAGAAGCACCTGGAGAGGGTTGCTGTGATTAGGATGCTGAGGGTTTAAGTGAGGGAGACTTCGGAAACCCACAGAACCTCACTCCTGTAGGCAGCTGCGTGTGGCATGTGTGAACAAGTCCAGTCCTTTTACATTGTGTGTCACCAGAGGTAAGTTCTTGACTGTCTGTCCCAGTCTTGTGTAACAGCATTTGCTAACAAGAAAAATCTGAGGAGGGGCTGTCGAGATGGCTCAGCGGTTAAGAGCACTGACTGCTCTTCCAAAGGCCCTGAGTTCAAATCCCAGCAACTACATGTTGGCTCACAACCACCCTTAATGAGATCTGACACCCTCTTTTGGTGTGTCTGAAGATGTCAATGGTGTATTTATTTATAATAAATAAATCTTTGGGCCAGAGCAAGCATGGACTGAGCAAACGGGATTGCCTGCAGCGAGCAGAGGTCCGGAAATTCAATTCCCAACAACCACATGAAGGCTCACAACCATCTGTACAGCTACAGTGTACTCATATACATAAAATAAATTAAATCTTCAAAAGAAAAAAAAAGTCTGAGGAACTAAGCTTGCAGGTTACATGTCCCAGGAGCCCCGAGTCTCTGGAGGGAAGAAATCCTGGCAGTGGTCCCTCAGACTGGGTAGAGTGAGCATCTTCAGTGTGAGAGGGTATCTGTCCCACCTTTCACTGGATTTGAGACAGAGAAGTGAATATCTACTTTGATTTCAGTGTCCTAACTCCCTCCTCTCAGGTCCTATTGTGGATTGGTTCTAATGCTATTTGTGTTAATTTGGCTCCCACAATCACACAGGAACCTTCACGTCTGCCTGTAAGACACTGAGGGGCCCTGTCCCCCATTTGGCTTTGATTGGTAAATAGAAGTTGCCTGTGGCCAAAGGCTGGGCAGGGAGATAGAGGGGTTTCCCGGGCAAAGGGACCATGGGAGGAAGAAGTTTTTAAAATTGCTATGCCAAGGAGAGAGTGTTCAGCCATGTAAGAGCCTGTGAGGAATGGCCGAAGGGGCCCTTACCCTGACTGGGTCTGAGGTAGCAAAGAGGAAATAAAGATTTTAGGAAGTAATAACTCAGGAGTATCAGAGGCAAGGTGTTAGCAACATGGAAGTGTGAGAGTGGCCCAGCCATTGAGCTGCTTAGGGCATATTAAAAATAAGGCTACGTGTGTGTCTTTCTTTGGAGATCATTGGGGTGGTATGGAGACGCACACATACGTGCATGTAACCCCCCGGGAGTTAAGAGTGGGTTAACTATACAACGGTTACAAGGTCCCACTACATAAACACATACGAAGGAGTTAATCACAGTCTTTTTATCTACAAATGTGCTTTTGTCACCATTACCTGCCTTGTGAGGTCACCCCACAATCCTCCCTTTCTCTCTTTCCGTTTGTGTTCTCCCCGTCCACTGTAGCCCCCACCCAGCTTCCTGGCAATCTTCCTTACCCGAGTCCTCCTGATGATGCTTTCTTTGGGGGCTGTTCGCTCCCCATTGCCGGGTTCAGTCACAGTCCTAGGGTTCTCTCTCTACCAGGAGAAAACATACAGTCTCCATCTTATCGGATGGGAAATATTTCTAAATGCCTTAATGGTTCTGTCCATTTTCTAAGTGATGAAACAGGGAAAGCTACGATCCTGACCGTCTCTAGCCCACTAGATTAAAATGAGACAGCCTTCATAAACTGGGAATGGCACTGAAACCACGAACCGTTATTCCAAGCTTATCCTTCTAAGTTCTCTCCAGGCTGTGTCCCCACCCTTTGTCTCTCTCATACTCTTATTGACCCACAATTCAGCTGTTCCTTACACACAGATCCTCAGCCCCAGCCTAACCCTTTTCTAGAAGTCCTGAGTCAGACTTTGATCTACATCAACCCAAAAGTGTGGAACCCAAGCCCACCTTTCTACTTCTCATGGCTCAGAAGTCTTCCTTGATTTCTGATTTCTCCTGAAAGCACCATCCTCCTTCTACTTGTGATCCTCCAGTGCTGACAGCCAAATGGTTTATGTTCTCTGCGTTTCTACAGAAATTAAAAGAGGATATCGTCTAGTCTGTCACCTATTGTCATTTTCCCAGTGATCTAGAGACTTAGTTTAATTCAATAGCTCCCTATTTTGTTCACTACCGTGTGCGTTCATCCTATATGTCAGTTCTTGAAGATCTCAAGAACATACAGCAGACTTCTCATCAAAGCCATCTTTTCTTCAAACGTGTAGGCTTTGGCCAGGTTTTAACCTGGCTAAGTCAGGTTTGGGAGTGCTTCTATAGTCAGTTGCTGATAATCAAGGTAGCTTTACTCCTAGGGTGGACTGTCTCACTCAGGGTTCTATTCCTGCACAAAACATCATGACCAAGAAGAAAGTTGGGGAGGAAAGGGTTTATTCAGCTTACACTTCCGCATTGCTGTTCAAAAGGAAGTCAGGACAGGAACTCACACAGGTCAGGAATCTGGAGGCAGGAGCTGAGGCAGAGGCCATGGCTGCTTACTAGCTTGCTTTCCCTGGTTTGCTCAGCTTGCTTTCTTATAGAACCCAGGACCACCAGCCCAGGGATGGCACCACCCACAATGGGCCCTCCCACCCTTGATCACTAATTGATCCTTACAGCTGAATCTCATGGAGACATTTCCCCAAGGAAGACTCCTTTCTCTGTGATGACTCTGGCTTGTGCCAAGTTGACACACAAAACCAACCAGTACATGGACTGACCATTGATTGAGGAAAGGAAGACAACCAGGTAAATAACATAATCCCAATGGCTATCCTGGGCTGGTCCACCACCCTTGTTTAAGGTTTCAAGAGCAAATGAGTAAAAGTCCAAATAGCAGAGGATTTTTTTTCACGTCTTTGCCAAAACATTTTTGATTCTGTCTTAGTGACTGAAAATAGATCCAATTGCCAAGTTCAGATCAGCATATGGGTGCAGCACTAGAAGGTGCAGATGTAAGGCAAAGAGGAGAGAGAAAGTGGGCACTTTTCCAGTGACTGTAATGAGCCAACCTAACCCACATAACTTTCACTTTGCTGCTGTGGACTCTCCATGGAAAACCCGTGCTGACTTTCACTGCATTCAATGACAGTTTAATGCTACTTGAGACAGACACAAAGTCTTGGGGACACACAGCAGGCCTCTCATCAAGATAGTCTTTGTCTCCAAATTCAAAGACTCAGCGCAGGGCCCACTCCACTGTAAAGTAAGCAAAAGGGTACGGAGTTACTACAAAAGTCATATAGACCCAGATTCTCAAGGACTGATCTGCGCTTCACAATTGTCACACACATTGTTTGGTGTGTCTCCTCTGTCATGGTGGAGCTGAGGGGAACAGGACAGTGAGCAAGGCAAAACCCACGGAGAATAAGATATGGCTCCAGACCCAGCAGGTCTCAAAACTGTTGGAAAGAAAAGAGATGCTGAGCACTACCCAAAACTCAGGTGGCGCAAAAGCTAATGGTATTGTGTCACTGACACCTACTGTGGGTCTGTCTTCCATGATAAGAGTCCTCTTGGTGGGCCAGAGTCACCAGGCAGGCACCACAGGGCAGGAAAGGTTTGGAATTGAAAAGGGTTTTGAGAAAGGGAAGTTACCAGGCATAAGAGCGTAAGGGAGGCAAGTGTAGTTGAGAGTTGTTGGCACCAAAGCTAGCCATTCTGGGACAAAAACGAGGTCAATGGGAGAGACATACAGCTGAATAAATGTTCTGGAATGAGATAAGGCTATTTGGACTGCCTGTATGATAAAGTCTTAGCCCACCAAGGAATCCACTTATGATCTTGATAAGAGAATAAGGAAAGTGTTCCACAAAGAACACTGATTTGGTGATATCTAATTACGAAGGAAAGAAATTAAGTTGGGTACTAGCTAGGGGACAGTTGGCACAATCCAGGCATGGGTCCGAATAAGTTGAAACAGACTGGAAAGAGGGTTGGACACATCCCTGAGGCACCACAAAAGACAGATTTAATGCCTGCCTCATATGAAGACATGTTTTGTTATGTATTTGGGAAAATCTGTCCATTCCTGGTCTATCCATGGCAACTTGCCAAGAGGAATAATTATTTCAGTATAGAAGACCCAACCAGAAGTTTGATGAGATGGCTCAGTGTGGGAAGGCACTTGCCAAAAAGCTTGATGACCAGAATTCAAGTCTTGGAACCCACATGGTGGAAACAGAGAACCAAATTGTCCCCCGAACTAAATTCTCTGTCTCTCTCTGTCTCTGTCTGTCTGTCTGTCTCTGTCTCTCTGTCTCTGTCTCTCTCTCTGTCTCTCTCTCTCACACACACAATGTAATTTAAACACTTTTTAAAAGCAGATAAATTCACATTGTTCAATAGAGAATGTGAGACATTTGTTCTTCTGATTCTTGGGACTAGGTTATTAATGTTTGCTGTTCGGTGTCTTTAAATGCAATGCAGAGATTGCTGTGAGACTGAGGAAACCGAAACACTGTTGATTATTCTGTGGTCTGATGTGATGCTAAGCTACGTGTTCATTCCAGACCAATAACAGACAAGCTTCATAGTTACCCCACTCAGTGCTGTGAGACCGAGAAAACGGAAACATTGTTGATTATTCTGTAGTCAGTCTGAGGTGATGTTGAGTTGCATGTTTATAACAGACAAGCTTCAGTTACCCGGCTCAACACTCACAGGATGAACCTTCCTGTGACTGTCACTATCATGAACATCAGGATTATTCCAGTTCTGTCTTTTTTTTTTCCCCCAGTGTATGAAATGCTCTATCTGCATGTACACCTGCAGGCCGGAAGAAGGCATCAGATTCCTTTATAAACGGTCATGAGCTTCCATGTGGGTGCTGTGAATTGAACTCAGGTCCTCTGGAAGAGCAGTCAGTGCTCTTAACAGCAGAGCCATCTCTTCAGCCCTTTATTTGCATTTCTAATCAAGGGAAATAAGCAAGGTTAAGCAACCTCCCAAGGCTGCTCACTTAGTAAGAGGCAATATTTGAATCTACACAACTTCCTACTTCAAAGCCTCATATTTCCCCAGTTGAAGAACATACTGTACAACAAAGTGAAAAGAGCTTCGTCATCTTTAAAGAATCAGAATCAAAGGATCAAAATTTTAGGTGTTTGGTCTATTTAGAGGATCAAAATTTTAAGATGTGTCAGCTCATTCCTTTAATCCCAGCACTTGGGAGGCAGAGGCAAGCTGATCTCTGAGTTCAAGGACAGCCTGGTCTTCAGAGCTAGTCTTGGACAGTCAAGGTAACACAGTTTTTGTTTTGTTTTGTTTTAAAATCTGATTTTGAAACTCTGTTTAAAAAAAAAAAAAGTAAAGCAGAATTTTAGGGTATAGGCTGATGAATCTTGACATTTCCTTAATGTAACAAGTTAAGTCTTTATTTAAGGGCCAGAACACCTTGCACTTTTCTTCCATTGGTAGGCTAGACAGATAATAAAAATGATAGCAAAGGTTATTAAAATTTATGTGGTGACTAGCACAGGTTGGAAGAACTACAAAGTGAATTCTTTAAGCACAAGAGAATGGTGGTTTTATTTAAAAAAAAAAAAGCACAATATGAAAGAAAACTCTCCAGCCTCAGATGCCTAAATACGCCATCAAAAGAGTGCTCAGTTCTCAAACGCCAGCGCTCCTGATCCCTCTAGAACTTACACTTTATGTAGAATATCAAAGCCAGCGGGATAGTAGGTGTCCCAAAATGTCTTAATTCAGAGAATTAGTGTTAACCGAGCCTGATTAGCTCCATTTATCTCTAATTAATTACCTTTATCTAATTAGACACTTTGTTTCCAGTAGACATGGAGTCAAGTAGACTAGATTATTAGTGTAGTCATTGTGCCTTTACAAAATCCTGAAATTAATGAAACGTGCAAAGGAATCTGCAGTTCTAATTGCACAGGTGTTGCCTTATGGCAAAGCTTTATCATCTGATTACACCGAGGGGTCATTAGTGACTTTTATATAGAGGATGAGCCTATGAGATGTACCTTAGCAACAGCTCATTAGTTAGGGTTCTTACTGTATTATTTATTACTTCTACCTTCCCCATTACCTAGATTGATTCATGGACCTATATATTCTCTCCTCTCCTCAGTGAAAAAATAAATAAAATAAAATAAACCATCATTATGAAGAGTCCAGATGCAATGTTGAAAAATGAAGAACTGCATTTGTTCATAGGCTATAATCTGATTCTTTAAGACAAAAACTCTAAAGTCACATGTAATCAGAATCAAGTTTATGGGTATTTCCTATGGAAAAGGAACCAATTTAAAATGACTGAGTAATGTGGAAAGATTAGTGTATTTGTTTTAAACCACACGTGACTCAGTGTTCTCACCTAACTGTGCATCAAGGTATGTGGAGAGGAAAAAAACAAAATATTATTTTGCATTAAAATATAATGGCATTTATTTTCTGTGTATCTTTCTAAAATAAATTGATAAGACACATTCTCTGTATGTGTGCATCACAATAATTATAAAAATCTGTTTTACATTTTTTTGTTTCTGATGAGTATATCTGATGACAGATGGAGGAAGCTAACCATAAAAGGAAAGGTGCTTTTCTCATGGAGAAGTTAGGTGTGTACAAATGACTACCACAACTCAGCTTTTGGATCTGAGTATCTTCCTCCTATTTGAAGAAACATGTTTTCCATCGTCATGGGGTAATTAAGCAGCTAGAAGCAGATTCTGCCACGATCCCATACCAACACATGAACATGTTTATTGATGACACAGTAATTCCTCTAAATAATTTGTCAACATAAGTATGTCAAATGAGGTTTTAAAATCACTTCTCCCCATGTTGCCCAGACCTCCCCCCACAATTCCTCCACTGCTCTGAGCCACACACTGCCTGCCTGCCACTCAGTTACTGCAGAATCTAAACTCGTGAGATGATAACGGGGTAACTGCTATGTAGAGCCTGACACCTAATTTGAGTAGTAATAATGAATATTTAATGATCCTCCTTTCAAGCATGAACATAAAACTTTTCATGTGTGCCTTACTAAAATTATAACCATTAATCTAAAAATTATTGTTGCAACTGAAATAATAGCCAAGAATTATAGATTATAGCCAAGTCAGAATACTGCATAAATAATCTATACAAAGATACACATATAGACAGCTACAGCCTTCTGTTTTCCTTCAACCCAAGTCCTCTTTTGAAAAGTATGGAAGTTTTGTGATTCATAGATATTCAAATCTGGATACAAAAGGCTAGCATTTAACTAAGAAATAACAATAATAGCCAATGTCATTTTCACTCCTTCTTAAATTCTGTTTAGACATTCTTAATGTCTAAATAAAAATAATATTTACAGAAAAATATGGCCCTTATAGAAACAGTATTTTTAGGATGTTCCACCTAACACAAAGAAAGGGCAAAGTTTATTAGAAAGGTAGAGATTTTATACCTTAAATTTCATTAAAAAAAAATAGTGGGTGGTGCTTTCCAGTTTACAGAAACCACAACGTGACTGTGGGGAAAGAAACCCAGGAACTGCACAGCACCTTTAAAAATGGGTGTTGTGCATTGGTGGAACTTTTTAATTACACCATTTCTGGCATCTGCGTAAGATTTAAGTAATTTCATATGCCTGAAATATTGCAGAGAACCGTATCTGTCTCCCTGGATGGTTGGCTCTGTGTTCATTGTTACAGGGGAAAGGAAAGCCAGTGTGATTGTGGTTGTGAATGTGATTCTACAGCGAATCTTAGCTCGTTATTAACATTTTCTTCAAAGTGTGTGCTTATAAAATTCAAGGGGGAAATGGCTTAATAATGTGGAGGAAAATACCAAGAAAAACTGAAGTTCCTCCCTTTTTAATCTTTCTTAGCAGACATGTAGTGTCTAACTGGGATGCTATATACCTTTAACTCCAGTGCTGTTTATGGTAGGGCTAAAGGAGGTGAATAGAGAGAGTTCAAGGCCAGCCTGGGCTCCAGTTGACACCGACACCGTGTTAGGAATGGGGAAAAGAGAAAAGAGCCATGAGGGGAGAGGAAGGGAGAGGAAGTTTGGATTCCTGCTGAATGACACACCGGATGCCCAGGTCATCAGCGTGGCTCTGCCTCTTTGGAACTCTAGTTTGAAAGCCAAAGGCAAGTGTGTCGGGACACAATCTCAAACTGTGTGCCTAGTCACTGAACACATTCCTGACAGAGCAGGTGTTTTAGCTAAAGCCAGGGAGAAGGCAATTACACAGGCCCTCTCAGCAGACACGGTGTTTCAGGCGTAAGATGGCAATGTCCTTCAGTCACCTGGACAAGGACTCCTTATGCAGCCTTGCTGTTGTTCACACTCAGATGTGGCCTTTAGTCACTGTGGTCTTTGTCTCTCTGTAGATCTCTGCTATGCTAGGTTTCTTTTGATAGTAGATATTTATAAAGGAATCTATACCAATTAATTATGCCCAACGTAAACAAGTGTGTTGTTACATATACAGAGCCAATGCACTGGTAATGAACATATGTGCAAATACTGGGAAGTTTATCATCTCATTTACCATTTTGTGGCTCCTTTATGACATCAAATTTCAGAGAGGAGCTTTGGATTAAATTCCTTAGCACCATGTTGTTCTAAACAAATGTGGAGCAGGGTGGAAGGAGGCAAGAAGGACAGGGATACCAGAGGACAAGAGGAAATTGGTGGGGGGTGGTTCTTAAGGGATGGGCAGCTTGAGAGAAGAGAGCTGCAGCCGGGAGTGTCAAACACACAGAACCGTAACAGTGCACGAAAAGTCTGTTTATTTATCAAGCTGGTGGGGAGTGTGAAGGGTAGACACCCAGAATGAACACACAGACTCTCATGTGCTCACGGACTTGCTCTTGTTTGAAAAGTCATCTGGAGCTTAGTGCAGAGCCTCTTCCTCCTCGTGGGCCTGATGTGTCTGCTGCCAGGCCGTCCTCAGCAGCGCTGTGGGGTGGTGACTAATTGCCCCCGTAAATCACGGAGCACCACTGTGCTGCTCCGTTTATTTTTCTGACAGTAATTTAGTGCTTGCTCTTTCCCACACTTGTCATTCCATGTTTTTCCTCACATTAGAAGCCTGTAGAAAAAGGACAGTAATTAACGGTGCAGCACGCACTCACGGAAACTCCTTCATCATATTGTGATAATTGTGCTCCCTGTCTGTCAAGGGAGCCTCTGGTTCCAAGCTCCATGCAGCACAATTTGTCAGCCCTAAACTGAAGACACTGAGATCTGAGTGGAAGTGAGCTGCTTCAAACCAGCTTTCTGATTTGTCCAAAGAGGTCATTTACACTCAACATGCCACAATTTTTGGTCTGATCCACACAATAGAATGAAAGACAAACCGGATCCACTT